>NW_026891395.1:0-42092 GCF_015708825.2 Lethenteron reissneri
ATTTTAAAACATTTACTTTATTGGTGCATTTCATTGTGATGAGATGAGTGTGTCACCTGCACTGAAGGCAATGCAGATTTCTGACCTATGACACTTGATCTCACAGACCGAGGAGGACAGGAAGAACAACCTGCGACTCCAGGATCTGGTCGACAAGCTGCAGCTCAAAGTGAAGGCTTACAAGAGGCAGTCGGAGGAATCGGTAAGATCTTACCTGCATCATTTCCATAGAAGATGGTGGATAATTAATCTACCGATTTACCATCGTTCTCCCTTGTTTGCGCATCCCATTGTAATGCAGAGTAACATCACGAATCAAAGACTCTTACCGTATCCAAGACCAATGGGAACACCCATTATTTAGTTTAGTTTTACTTTCGTTTATATGCACAATGCACTTAGTTACATATATTTCATAGTTTATATGAAAATTGGTTTTAAAAGTACTGTGTTTGAAAGTCAATAAGAATCCCGATGAACTTCAAAAATAATGCATAGGCCAAAGCAAAACATCCGGTACTATGTAAAAAAAGATTCGGAAACCTTAGCTATAAAAGCAAATAATACTGTAATGGTAAATTAATATTTGGGTCACATTTGTAAAAGAAAATGCATCCGTAATCACCGCAGCGCAGGTATTCGCAGTTGTTTTATACAGCCCTCCGACGTGTACTCGAGTTGCACCGTGCCTTGTTTGGCACGATGTCCGACGTTTTTCTCCCCGGTGCCTCGGAGGAAGAACGTCGGACATCATCCCCGAACAACGTGCAGCACCGTCTGAAAACGCACGCGTCAATACTGCACACCTTACCAATGCATTTGTATTTGCCGCTTGAAAAATCCCACAGGAGGAACAGGCCAACACCAACCTGTCTAAGTACCGCAAGCTGCAGCACGAGCTGGAGGAAGCCGACGAGCGTGCAGACATCGCTGAGTCTCAGGTCAACAAGCTGCGGGCCCGCTCCCGGGATAGCGGTGTTGTCAAGGTACGCTTTGTCATTCCACTATTCCAGTGAGAAACTCCGGTGAACACGAGTGGCTGCTTGGACTGTGGGACTCAATGCTTGTCAGGTCGCTTAGCTCAGCACTACGTGCTGCCTGGGGTTTAATGTGGGTATCCACAAGCTTTTAAATCACATTCTCAGGTCTGAAGGTAGTTTCACATGAAAACCCATCACTCTGGACAGAACAGTATTGTACCGAACACATGTCTAGGTCTACTTCGCTTTGTGTGTTCTAGCACAAGTTTGTGTCTGCCGTTCACGATTGATGGGATAGGCACATGATCTATGAGAGTTACTCATGAACTGCGATTAAAGTCTGGTATTTGTTAAGCATTGCTCTTTGTAAATATCAAAAACAGCACTTAACTTTGAAAGTCACGTTAAGAGCTGCTGATACTGCATCGTTTAGACATTTTTGCAATGTGCTAATTTGCTTTTCTTGTTGTTGTTACAGGCTGGAGAATCAGAATAATTCTGAAACCCTTTGCACACAAGCAATGCAACTCAAGTACAGCACAGTAATTAAGTTACTGCAAATGACTTGATGTAGGAACTATCAATAAAATGGTTTCAAAGTCAACCTTTCTCTGGAGTTTTATTTTCAACGTATACACAACTCACGTGTGTAATCACCATAAACAGTCGTGTGTCAAGCTCATAACAAGGCAGTGACGGATTATCCTCAGATCAACAGTAGCTACACATGTAGCTACGGGCCCCGCACGTTCAAGGGTCCTGCGATAAAAGCTTTCAAGCTATCAATTCCGGTTTAGTGATTCTGCACTTGCTCTATTACTCTAGTACTATACTGCCTTAAACTTTTATTAACTGGGTGTTTAAGGTTAACAATTTGTCGTTATCTAGCTTATAGCAAATAAAAAAATACAATTACTTTACTATGCAAGTAAAATTTTTGTGTTTTAACATTTTACGTATTTTAAAAAAAATTATGGCACCTTAATAACATACTGTATGCTACAGGCCCCACACCAACTTAATCCGGCACTGTAACAAGGGGGTCGGAATTGTGTCTGATCACAAACTGTCGACCGCTCACTTGGTTCTGCATCTACTTAAGTCCACGGGTTATTGCAGGTGCATTTCTCACTGGTAACAACTTGTCAGAAACAGACCTCTTCCATACACATCTTTAGTCACGGGCCTCTCTCGGCTTTTCCACCACCCATATCCAGCAGCATTGTTAAGTAAAGAAAGCTGGGGACCGGTCTCGACTTTCTGTGGTCTCATCAGCATTTGTGATGAACCACGAGTTTTGTTGAGCTCTGTGGATCGCCTTGCTGCAGTCAATGAAAGGCGACTGACTGATGGTTTCCAACTTGTAGAATGCGTGCCATGTTAGTTTCAGCATGCAATCAGTCTCAAGATTACAACAACCAAAACACACTTTGTTTAAGTTCATATTGTAACTTTATTTCCATGCGAAACATACCACTCATATTCACATTCTCAACAAACGAATATTTATCGACGGCCACCAAGGGAAAACGTAAAGATTCTGAAGTGGACAAACTCAAAAGTCAAGTCCTGTAATAGGCATTGTAGCCACGAGATGGCAGTGCAGTAAAGTCCATACGACAGGGTGGACCAGATGTCTTGTGACCCACATTTTATAATAAAAAAAACTTCATTTATATTTTAAAAAGTAGCGTTTATTTAAAACAGAAACGAACATGCAAAGTAGGAAATATGTGAAGGGTCAATCAATTTGGGGGTCACAAGACATCTGGACCATCCTTTCCATCTCTCCCCCACACACATACACACCCAACCACCAGCCCGCACTAATCACGTGCGGTGAAGTATGGTCAAATATATCCACCCTCAGGGTGAAACGCAAGGCGTGGGGTACGTAGCACCCCCCCCCTCTCTAAATCCAACCACTGACAAAAGGGACACTGTCAAATCCATTCTACAGCGTGGTCCAGATGTCTTGTGACCCGCCATTTAGTTTTCTGAAACTTCATACATTTCTAAAAGTAGGGGTTAATTTAAAACAGAATCGAACATGCAAGACGATTAAAAAATGTTGGTGGTGGTTGAGGTTGGTGGTGGTGGTTGGTTGTGGTTGGTGGTGGTAGTTGTGGTTTGGTTGTGGTTGGTGGTGGTGGTTGTGGTTGGTGGTGGTGGTTGTGGTTGGTGGTAGTGGTTGGTTGTGGTGGTTGGTTGTGGTTGGTGGTGGTGGTTGGTGGTGGTGGTTGGTTGTGGTTGGTGGTTGTGGTTGGTGGTGGTGGTTGTGGTTGGTGGTGGTGGTTGGTTGTGGTGGTTGGTTGTGGTTGGTGGTGGTGGTTGGTGGTGGTGGTTGGTTGTGGTTGGTTGTGGTTGGTGGTGGTTGGTTGTGGTTGGTGGTGGTGGTTGGTGGTGGTGGTGGTGGTTTGGTTGGTGGTTGGTTGTTGGTTGTGGTGGTTGGTTGTGGTTGTTGGTGGTGGTTGGGGGTGGTTGTGGTTGGTGGTGGTTGGTTGTGGTTGGTGGTGGTGGTGCTTCACCACTTCTCACACGCAGGGTCTCATTGCACGACACGAGGGATCACGCACACTGCTGCTCCACAGGCGGCGAGGTGGAGTGAAACACCGCGCATCGCACCTTGATCGCACAAATACCAACAACAATAACAACAACAACACCACGTGCACTCGTTATAGACGGTGATCATCACACGCGTACTGCATCGCTGGTCACAATAGTGGTCGCCACGCTACAGTCGTCGTCAAACTAGTCACGGCGATCATCATCACATCACACACACACTGATCACACACACACTGATCACACACACACACTGATCACACTACACACACACACCACACACACACTGATCACACTCCACACATATACTACACACACACACCACACACACACACCACACACACACCACACACACTCACACACACACACTACACACACACACTACACACACACTACACAACACACCACACACACCACACACACACCACACACACACTACACACACACACTACACACACACACTACACACACACTACACTACACACACACTACACATACACACCACACACACACCACACACACACACCACACACACCCCACACACACTACACACACACACCACACACACCACACACTACACACACACACACTACACACACTACACACACACTACACACACACACTACACACACACACTACACACACCACACACACACACTACACACACACACTACACACACACACTACACACACACTACACGCACACTACACACACACACTACACACACACCACACACACACACTACACACACACACCACACACACACTACACACACTACACACTATACACACACCACACACACACACCACACACACACTACACACACACTACACACACACACCACACACACACACCACACACACTATACACACACACCACACACACACCACACACACACACTACACACACACACGACACACACACCACACACACTACACACACACTACACACACCACACACTACACACACACTATACACCACACCACCACACACACCCCACACCCACACACACACACCCACCACACACCCACACACACACACCAACACACAACACCACACACACACACCACACACACACACAACACACTACACACACACACCACACACACACACCACACACACTACACACACACACTACAACACACCACACACACCACACACACCACACACACACACCACACACACACACACACACACCACACACAACACACCACACCACACTACACACACTACACACACTACACACACACCACACACTACACACACACACTACACACACTACACACACCACACAACACACTACACACACACCACACACACACTACACACACTACACACACACCACACACACACTACACACCACTACACACACACCACACACACACACCACACACACACACTACACACACCACACACACTACACACACACACACTACACAACACCACACACACACACCACCACACACACCACACTACACACACACATACACACAACCACACCACACACCACACACACTACACACACTACACACCCACACCTACACACACCACACACACCTACACACACACTACACACACACACACTACACACACCACACACCACCACACACACTACACACACCACACACACACACTACACACACACCAACACACACTACACACACACTACACACACTACACACACACACAACTACACACACTACACACACACCACACACACCACACATACTACACATACACACCACACACACACCACACACACACACTACACAACACCACACACACACTACACACCAACACTACACACACACACTACACACACCACACACACACACTACACACACCACACACACACTAACCACACTACACACACACACTACACACACACATTACACACACACTACACACACACACCACACACTACACACACACTACACACACACACTACAAACACACTACACACACTACACACACACCACACACACACTACACACACACCACACACACACCACACACACACTACACACACACCACACACAACACACACACACCACCACACACCACACCACCACTACACACACACTACACCACACACACTACACACACCACACACACACCACACACACACACCACACACACTACACACACACACCACACACACACTACACACACACACTACACACACACACTACACACACACACTACACACACACACCACACACACACCACACACACGTGTGCGAGACGGACACTTGCGTAGCCGCGCCTCCTGGCCGCTGGAGAGCCCCCGGGGTCTCAGTCTGCAGCGAGCGGCATCAGCAGCAGCCGCATCGCACTCAACTCCTGCGCCACTCTCAAGGTTGTGTTGTTGCTCTTGTTACAAGCAGACCGATGCCATTGTCTACTTGGCCGATCGATTTCGAGTAAACAACAACAAGAAGGAGAAGAATAACAAGAAGGATACATTAACCAACGCCACAAAAGAGCCATGGCTGGTACAATGTGCGTGGCAATGTACCAGTACACGGGCGATATGAATCAGCAAGGATTGAGTTTCGGAGCAGGGGACACACTCCGCGTGTTCCACACCACGGAGGATGGCTGGTGGGAAGGCGAGAAGGACGGCATCCGTGGCTGGTTCCCTGCGAGCTACGTGCACATCTTGGAGGTAAATTGAGCCCAGAATGAAGTGGGACATTGTAGCTACAACGTGGATGGGATGGGGTGGTGTGGGGTGGTGCTGAGTCCAACGTGAATGGTGACACGGGCGTTTGGCACTCCGATGGTAAAACCTTGCCTGCCCCTGGCACCGTCGAATGCAGGCCAGTGTGTTTAACTTGTGAGTGTTTAAGCCGTGTATTTACGTGATCTAATCCCCCCCCAAAAAGCCTGTATTATATTATGGATGATATTGGTCGCGAAAGGCTAAACGTGTTAAGCATGCGGTGTTGATGTCATGTTTTGTATACATGCAGATGTCGGGGAAGACTGAAGCAACATTGAAGTTTCGTCCTTTCCACTGAACATTTTTAATTCATCATGCCAACCAACGTTGCAATGTTTTTTTCTTAAATTGTATTTTTGAGAAGCTATTCCGCTTCCTTTGTGATCCAATTATCACCGCTATGGATACACGTTGAGCAGCATCTCTCCCCCAAAGAGCTGGCAGTTTTGAAGTATTCCTAACGTGCAATTGCTGTGGAGATGGTGTCCGACAATAGTGATGCATCTCATCTTGCTCGCATGCACCGTCTGCCTGAGACATTATTGTGTTTGTTGTTTGCCCAGAGAAGTTTTCCAGTCTCGTGCCTTTTTCAGGAAGGGGCTTGCCAAGTTTCGTCGCAGTAGGAGGGCGATGATTGAGATGCAGTTTTACACTTGAGTACATTTTCGAGTACTGTTTCTTTTCAAATGTAGTAACAAAAATTGTACCGTGAAGCTGGCGAAACAATGGGCCTACTATTTGTTTTTTTCCGGTAAAGTCACGTAGGTAAAACATTTAAATAAATTAAATCACGACGTTTTGGGCGTCGTGATTAAATTTTTTATTTTTTTATCTACGTGACTTTACCGAAAAACAAAGAGTATGAATCCTTGCAGTCACGAAAACTTCAAATCTAGAATGGGGCTACTCTTGCGACTGCCATCACATACCTCTTAACGTTCACTTGTGAAGGAGACGGAGCGTATTTTTGTTACGGTCAATAACACCCAGTGTATTCACCAGGGCAGTCCGCTGGATTTGAACCGTGAAACTTTTCAGCAGTGGCGAACGTGCCAGGCCATTGTCACCTCTTTCAAAATAATGAAATTCGGACCCAAAGTTTAGACTTTTAGTTGTAAACATTCGAAGTCAAGCTCCAGCCTACTTAACGTGTTTTATAAGTAGTTCTACAGAATTGACACATATAGGACATTTGTAATTATGAAAGTGACAATGGCGGTCTTCACGAAATATGTAATTCGTTGAACTTTTTCATTGCTGAACTTGTCATTTGCTAAGTGATTCATCGAAAGTTGCCATTCCAGTCAACAGATAATATTGATCATTAACACTATTCAATTAAAGTAAAAATTCCATCTTCATGACCACTAACAAATGGCAACAATATTCTATTTTTGATTTAAAGCTTTCGTGACTGCAGGGATTCATATTCTTGGTTATTTCGGTAAAGTCCCGTAGAAGGTAAATAATAAATAATTAAAATATAAAACAATAACATTCTCACGACGTTTCGACTGCAACATAAGCAATCATCATCAGGCGTGAAATCCACAGCACTTTTTTATTTTCTTGCTGTGGATTTCACACCTGATGATGATTGCTTGTGGTGCAGTCGAACGTCGTGAGAATTATATTGTTAAATATGTAATTATTTTATTATTTCCCTTCTACGTGACTTTACCGATAGATCCAAGATTACTAACAATATTCTCTTCTGATATTTATTTTGACATATATGGGGTGTATACCAGGCTTACATGTCATGGTTATCAGTAGTGCACCTTAAATAATGTAGCAAAGCGATGCGCATATTCAAGAGGTGGTTGTGCATCGTGCAATGATGTTGTGTCTTGTGTCAGGGTGGTTTGCCCGTGAGCACTGCAGCACGTGGCTTGTGGCCTCTTCCCAGAACACACACACGAATGTTGCTATTCCAGTCGTGTGGGGCACTTCACTCATGTGTTATGCCTTTACTTCGCTGTTAGTAACAATGTACGAATATAGAGGCCAGGGCATGATGTCACGGTACAGTATTAGCTTGTTAAGAGTAATTTAAATAATTTTTAATAGCCGTTTGAGTAAATTAATATATGTGTAAATTACAGTACAGCCCTTTATATTCTTAGGTTTTTTCCGGTAAAGTCACGTAGTTAAAAAAAATTTAAATTAATAAAAGTAAAATAAAATCACGTTTCGGAGGCAACACAAGCTTCCGTCTTCAGGTGGAACCGTCACAGCCACGACAGCTGTATCACTTGATACGGAAGCTTGTGTTGCCTCCGAAACGTCGTGATTTTTTATTTTATTTTACTTTTATTAATTTTATTTTTTTACCTACGTGACTTTACCGAAAAAAACCTAAGAATATGAATCCTTGCAGTCACGAAAGCTTCAAATCTAGAATTACAGCCACCTTTGTCATTTCACTGCGTTCTGGATTAAGTCACCCTATGCCGTGACCATACCTGACTACACTGGTAAAGGGAGTGCCCACGACTGGTCCAGGTACCACTCTCAACACTGATGTTGGCCATGGTCAGAATGAAACTCAAGTCTCCCCCGGTTTCTAGTGTAGTGGTAAATCGCTGCTGATGCCACTGCGATCCATTGTATCTTTACCATTCCAGGATTAGACATTGCTCACTGTTTGGCCACGGTTCAACATTGTTTTTCTGATGTCAGCTCAAAAATATTTTTTTTGTCTAGAAGCAGACTTCTTAAATGAATGTTTCTGCATGAATAATGCATACCCATGCGCATAAACCAGCAAGCACACACATACAGATGGAGGAAATGCATCCTGATGACTCATGCAATGTGGTCGTAAAAAAGCCCATTTATAGATTTCCCCCCTCCTCCTCAGGCATTATAACACAAAGATGCAAATACAGAGCTCCTCCATATTATATAGTATGGTTTGGGTTAGATCGTGTAAAAATATAAATGTGTCGTTTAACCCGCCATCATCCGACACAGCCAATTAGTAAGGTTTGTCACGTAAACAGAACCATGCCAATTCGTTACTAGTACAAGCACACCGGTGTGTTGGAGAGCATTGGACAATCTGAGTACGACGTTTCGCCAGTAATTACAACCAGCTTCATCAGGCGACAGCCAGCTCCTGTTATGGGGTGAACTTCGTGCACCTTATCTGTGAGGTTGCCACCAAAGTGACTTCACTTTTCCTGCGAAATAATGTTGGATAATAGCCATTCTGCAAAGGAGGATGGGTAAAAACTTAGGTAATCGCAGATATTAAGAACAGGGGTGTGTGTGAATAAGGAGGACTTTCCATAATAGTTTAATCCGTGAAAGAATGTAAACAAATTGGTTAAGGCAGCTGACAAGCATGACAACAGCCACGGTTCTAAATCAAAACATTTGCGATGGTTTTCGTCAAGCCTATTCATACATTTTACTTCCAAAACTCAACTTTGTCGGAATTGATTAAGATGCGGTTAAGGGGCCAAGTGATTTCGTAATTGAGGGGCGTCGACTGAAAATGGACGACAGGCCACATCATGATTCGTAAATAATACTGCATGCATGTACCTGTATTTTGTACAAGAGAACATAGCATATCATTGACAACCATTTTTCTAAAATACATAAATGCGCAACCAGTCGTGAAGTGAGATGTAATCTTTTGTCATGAAGTAACTTGTATACTGTTTGCATATACGGGCAGATTTACAACACGAGATACTCATTGTCAAAAGCATATCCTGTAAGAACGGCGTATGTATGTCGCCCTTATTAAATCTTTCAATTGACATACACGAATGTGTTTGACGCGTAGGAGTCTGCCTTGCTGAAGGTTGTAAAAGAATTTGGATGAAGAAGATCGTTCGCTATCAAATACGGATATGCCTCTTTTCGGCTTGTAAAGCAAACAGGTCCAGTGGTCACCTAAGAAAACGAAATAACAAAACTACAAAGCTATCAGTCACGTCTGCTGTTCTCTGCGGGAGATTTGTAATAGAAACAACTGCTACTGATAGTCGTACGTGTACAGAATACCCCTTATTTTGTCAGGCGATGAGGATATGTAGAAATAGAAGCAAAATAAAAAAGAGAATCTTCGAATAAGCTTAAGATTCATCCTGACTATACGTCAGGAAGGCACATATAAGTCGGCTGACCTGGAATAAATTGTCCCCCAATTATTCCACTACAGGAGATTGTAGGTACAGCAATTACCACTGAAGGGTAGAGACAACAATCGAGATCCTTACCCCGATTTCCCTTCCCCCACGCAATAGAATGAAGCTCATTCCCGTAGAGTCTCTCTCACTAATGGGTTTATTCGGGCACAGCAGTGATTTTCAAACTGAGTTGACGAGGATGAAGCCCCCCCTTTTCGCTCTGAAGTCTGGAATGAAATCCACAACAGCACAATGGTTAAACCTTTCAGGGTACTAGCCACGACTCCAACAATGTAATGAACATTTTTTTAAAATGCAAATAAAACTCAGAAAGACATGATTCTTTGTGGCAGGACTCTTATATGTCGGAAACAGGAATCCTAACGTGAGTCAGGGGTGGGGTGAATCATATACAGTATTTAAAATTATAAAGTTACCCAAGTTTGTATTTTCTCCAGAGACCTCATGGTGAAAAATGTCTGGTCGTATGTATTCGAGAACACTTTTTTTTTGGAAATCCATACTTTAAGGAATGTCCATGTATCATTCCTTTATTCCCACAGAAACCACCAAACAACGGCAGGAAACACAAGGTATTCCTGGAACGTGGGAGTGTTTTAAGTGCAGACAATTGTGGGACATGCTTAGTTTGCAAATGAATGGGCAACAAACAAAGACGTCGAAATGTGCTGCTGCTTGCTTGCCATTGTAAACCTGTTTTAGTGATATACAAACAGGTCCTGCTGGGAAAAAGAAAGCCCCCACTCAGAGTTGTAAGCGTAGAGTAAATATGTATTCTTGAGTGGCAGTTTAAATTCATGACAGTGAAAAGTGTCTAAGTTACCCCCATAGAACATCCTGCAAGAGACGTATTCCTTTAATGGTGTTACTACAGGTCTAGTGATAGGTTTTTAACCCTTTCAACTGGTACTACAACAAAAAACTGACAACCTTTATACAAGGGATCATGTTTGCAATAACCACAACACAAGCAGTCAAAATGCAAATAAAAAGAAACAACTCTGATAATGATAATGATATGCACTGTCCTTGAAGTTGATTGGTCCACACTGGAGACAGCTTTTCTTAGAGCCTAGTCTCCATTGGTGTTGGACCAGATTGACGCCAAACGGCGTACAACTCAAAGACAGCTCACTATCAGAGTATTGAGAGCTCATTTACACTATGAAACCTCCTTTACCAGTGGCAAAATATAGTGATAGGTTTTTACCCTTTCAACTGGTAGAAAAAAACAACTACTGTGTTACTACAGGTGCTTGTTTTCATTACTATTTTAGAGGCTGATTGATAGTTTATGTGATCCACGGCTTGGTCATGCAAATGTAGTTCCAGGAAATCATCACATTATTTATTTCTTTTTGCAGGCGAGCCACACAGAGTCCGTATCACTCTTTTTCAGGAAGGTTCGCATTGTTTTTCTTTTTAATTTAAAAAAGTTTTCAGAGAATTAATGACGAGTGTGTATCCTACCACGCGCACGAGGGGGCAACTCTATCCCCGTACAGATGGAAACAGATGGCGACTAGTCCACTTGATTCACGACTGTACTGTCATTTTCCTGGGTATGGGAGCTTCACAACATTCGTGAGAGCCACCGACCTTTGCCTCCACAGCGCTGGGATGACATGCCCAAGTGTATGGCGCTGGTGGCACACTCTCTGCAGCAAGGACTATTTCTATAACCGTGCTTTCATTTATTTATTGGAAACGTTTAGCTGGCGGGGGAGGAAATAAAAACAACCCCACCAGTGCACAAGGATGTCATTGGTTTGAGCGGAGATGATTTATCGCGGTGTTTGTTTGTGCAACACATCCTACTGAGGTTACAACTGTCACACACACACACAAAAAAAACCACACATTAAAAAAAATACAAGAATCTCGACCACAAAACCAGGTACCGTATATTACTTTAACAGACTGGCCAAAACTCTCCGGAATTCCTACAGTCAGTATGCTACTAAATATGTGCATATGTCAAATATCCAAATACTGTAATGGTCTCTTCTGCCCCACCTCTGGCCCATTTCCCCAAGAGAAGATTCTTATGAAAGCTAATAAAGTGTAGACGATACAGTACCGTACCATGCTGTAATATACAGTATGTCCATAATAAAGGTATTATCTATTTCTAAAGAAATATACTTAGCAGCTTGAACGAGGTTGATAAAAAAAGATGCACACACACTTGGTATAGTGTGAGATATTATCTTTAAAGTTAATCCCTCCAAACCGGCTTTGTATTCCCTAGTGTGTTGGCAACACACACAGCATTGAGATTTGAGAGTTCAAGGCGTTTGCTAAGCATGGTGTGATTATCTTCTTGGTTCTTTCGGTTAAAGTCACGTAGAATGGAAATAATAAAATAATAAAAATAAAACACCGAAAGAACCAAGAAGATGAATCCCTGCAGTCACGAAAGCTTTAAATTGAAACATGGTGTGATTACTCATATTCATGTTTTTTTCGGTAAAGTCACGTAGGTAAAAAATAAAATAAATGAAAACAACTAAATTAAATCACGACGTTTCGGGCGCAACACAAGCGTCCATCATTAGGTGGGGACAACCACAGCGAGAGAACATGGTGTGATTGTTTCAGGCACTCCTGTTATACGGTGTTGAAGATCACTCGAGATGTTTTTGTATTCTGTCGTTTTTAGGAATAGACTTTACCTTCACATCACCCCAACATTCAACTGCACCCCTCAAACTGCTGTATAATTATACATCTTTAACAATGGGTAACACCTTTCACGACGAACGCCTTGCGTATACAACCATTGTCACCCGAACAAAAGTTTAAATTGTGGTCTTGCGTCGGCGTACAATAGAAATGTGATGCTCTCCATTCTCTGGGCACTCGTGAACGAGAGTGGGATTTCAATTAATTCATGATACGTGCTGTTAAATCACTTGGTCACGGGTGGCTTTCTGGATATGCCCTGTGTACATGCTGGGGTCCCAGGGAGAGCAAGTGTAATGCTCTTGGATGTACAAGCTGTTAACAAGAGCCACCATTCCTGTGGCCTGCATGCTGTCTCATTTTTTTGGAAGCACAATGTGAAATTTGATCCATTCAACAAGTAGTACATTTTGGATACATCTAGTGTAAGTTGTGCTACATCACAGCACCCGAGAGAGGGCAATGCTTTGAGTAGGCTTTCATCCAGCTGTCGATGGTTATACAGTAGTTGACAAGTCAAGATGGGGTGTGAATGTTTTTCAGAAATACAGAATAATGATACTTGCAATATTAAAATAACGGCGTCTGCCATTCGTGGCATCAACCTGTTAGTCACAAGGACACGTTCTGTCAGTGTGGCATGTTTTGTAAACAGCAGAAGTGCAAGGCCATTTATGCCAAGAGGCTAAAATAATTGTTGGAAGGGACCCCTCTTTCAGTTAAACGCATCCCTCGTGAGGTAGCAGAAGTGATACAGAAAAGACGCAATCGAGAGATGTAGTGAATTCAGAGAAATGTCGACGTATATGTTTCACGAGTAGAAAGATGCAGGCATGACAGAGGATGAGAGAGATTCATTTGATTTTTACATTCATTATCATTTTTTAGGATTTTAATTTTGGCTGGTTTTTGATGGACCTCTTTTTTTCATGAATCCAAGGCCTCTTGAGCTGTTGGGGACTTCAGCTGCTGCATAACGCTGCCACAAATTGTAAATACACGAGACAACAGAGATAGCTAATTGCTGTGCTCTTCTGTTAATCAGATTAGAGAATTACTGTCATCGTATTCACGTGCTCCATCTCGTTTGCCAATTAACACAACCAATCGGTTTAAAAGATGGGAAAGACACAGAAAAAAATAATTGAGATGAAATTTTGGATGTTATTTATGTCCAAGTTTAAGTTAAATTGTAGACAAAAAGTACAGCAATGTACCGTCATATTTTTAATATTAGTGTGGTGGTCATTACAGTGTAGCAAAAACTGTCTATAAACGGTTTATGGTCACATTTTACTCCTATAAACACGAAGCGGTCATTTGTGGTGTACTGGAATGTTAATTAGCTACAAGCCTGCATGTGGCCGAGACCACACCGTGCACATAAATAGGGCAGTTGCCTAAAATGTGACTTGTCGTAAATATGAAAACACTGCCTGCAGCCATAACCTTAACATCAGCCACTGAAAGGCAGCCGGGCCAACTGATGAATTATGCCGTAAGATAACGACACGCTGATCAATTATACCGTGAGGTAATGGATTCGGGGATATTGGCAACATGTTTAAAGGAAACCAAGCTATGCTCTCGTGACATACTGGGGATGTGTATGTACCACCAGGGCCGGATGAAGGTTCTTGTAGGCCACTTGGCACTGCTTTATCATAAGCCTTGGGTGGTGATGACTTTCTACATTTGGTACTGGCAATTGTATGTTGCTACTACCGCCGTTGTCTGTGACCTCGTTCGATGGGAGCGCGCTGTGTGCCATAGATAAGCAGATTTAATTTGGAACACTGTGCCTATCCTTGCTATATGAATATATTTATTCATGAAGATATCTTGGTTACATTTTTTTGGTATCATGCAAACACAAAAAGCATGGTGAACATTTTTTTCGTCGGCCCTTTAGTTTTCGTAGGCTCTAGGCAAATTGCCTAATGTGGCCTATCGGTTAATGTGGCCCTGTGTCCCGCCACTGTGCACTCGAAAATATTAATTTTCACACATAGCCGCGTGCATCAAGGTGTGATAAAAAAAGAGAGCGGTGTTATGCTGTAGTTGTACAAAAGTGTAAGTGTTTTTTGTGTGGCTTGTGTTCTTGCCATCAATATTTATCAGCAGGAAAAAAATACAGTGCTGTACTGTGTAGACAATTATTAATGCGTTGTTTGAATATAAGTACCGTACTTTATATTTACACCAAAGTTATACCTATTTGAGTTTATGTTGATGAAGACAACACTAGGGGTTAAGAAAGTTAAACGGTTGAATTTTCTGGCTATTATAAAATTATAGTATAATGTAAAGCTTTTGCAGTCCCTTTTTGCAGCAGCAATATTCAAGCATGATTTAGAATGAATAAGGTCGTACTCTAATTGTAAATGTTGTGCATTTACTCTCCAACACACCGGTGTGCTATACTAGTAACGAATTGGCATGTTCCGTTGCGTGACAAACCTTACTAAATGGCTGTGCCGGGTGGTGGCGGGTTTAATGACACATTTATGTTCACGCGATCTAACCCAAAAAACCTCTTATGGATGAATAAGGTCATACAGCTGGGCATAGTAAGCAACATTGTCCCTATTAGAGTTGGTTATATCTAATCTGTTAGTTAATTTCCATTGGTTGTTATAATGACTATCATCAGAACATCTCAAGTGGTTTATTATTTTCTCCATTTATATATGTACGCATTTTTTTTCTCCAGTTCTGTTTACTGGAAAACATTCCAAAGTCCCTTTGAATAACTTTGACAGAAGCACTTTTCTCCTTCTCTGACTCCTCCTCTAATAGTGTGGGCATGCTTACAATCACTGAGTTGATAGATGTGGTCGATTGTAGAGACACCTTACTGAACCTGGCTTTGTCATGGAAATGGACTACAAGATTTCCTCTATCACGTGCCCATTCTCTACAAAAGTCGTTCTGTGCTTTTATTTATTGGAAACGTTTTGCTGGTGGAAAATCCCCACTTGTGAAATTTTGACATACAGGTGCTTTTTGGACGAGGATGTCATTGCTTTGAGTGGACATGATTTATCGCAGTGTTTGTGCAAACCATCATGCTCGGGTTAAAACCATCAATGGGAGTTGTTTGATAATGTTCATTCATTCGTTCTCAGTCCACTTGTCCTGGTGAGGGTCGCTGCAGCAGCGTGTTGAGTAGTGGCGATCCACACCTCCCTTTCCTTTGCGACAGACTCCAGCACGACACTACTATACACTATACACTACTATACACAGACTCTAGCTCTCCTTGGGGAATTCCCAGGCGTTCCCAGGCCAGCCGAGCGACATCGTCCCGCCAGCGTGTCCTGGGCTAGCCCCGGGGTCTTGGCTCAGTGGGACGTTTTGCCCGGTAGAGTCCCAGGGGGAGTCTACCGGGGGGGGCATCCTTACCAGGTGCCCGAACCACCTCAACTGGCTCCTCTCGATCCGGAGGAGCAGCGGCTCGACTCTGAGTCTCTCCCGGATTATCGAGCTCCTCGCCCGATCACGGAGAGTGAGCCCGGCAACCATGTGGAGAACTTGATAATCAAAATCAACAAATTAATATTGCTCAGGAAGAAATATTTGTTTTCATGAGCGTAACCCAAAAAAACTTTTATTATGGATAACATTGGTGGCGAAAGCCTCCGTGTTAAACGGAGTAGTGTATATAACCTCCTGTATGACGTGGATAAGAAACGCGGGTATTGACAGCGAATGGAACACGAATGCAAAGACGCATGGTTGAGGTGTGAGTTTGGAATTACAGAGAGTCTTTTTGAACGGAACACATAAGGCGATATTGACTGCTACGAGAAGTAGTTCGGGCTTGGGTAGGACACGTCGTGGCTAAGGGGGGGGGTACGATGGCCTGTGCCCAGAGACCAACGGTGCTTTGGCAGCCCAAGGAAAGTGCACACGCGCGAGTGAATGTCCACTGCGGATATGCGGCGATGAAGTCAACCCTCGTGCCAGAGCTCTGCAGACTGTCAGACCGTAATATTTAGAAATGGCGCAGGCCTTCATTTAGAAGTGGACAGGTCATGGCTCATGGTGATGCCATCCATAAGACAAATTACTTTAGTATGAGATCCCCATGGTTAGGATGTTTACCTTGCAGTAATTCACGAGATGTATGTTACGACTTTGCCTTTCCACTCATCCACTGTATATTCATATTCTTGGGTTTTTTCGGTAAAGTCACGTAGGTAAAACATCAAAATTAATAAAAATAAAATAAAATAAAGATCACGACGTTTCGGAGGCAACACAAGTCTCCGTCATCAGGTGGGACCGTCACAGCCAGATTAGCTGCATCAAGTGAGGCAATGATTCAAGATGTAATCCCCTCTCAACTCGCTTTTAAGGGATTACATCTTGAATCATTGCCTCACTTGATGCAGCTAATCTGGCTGCTGACGGTCCCACCTGATGACGGAGACTTGTGTTGCCTCCAAAACGTCGTGATCTTTATTTTATTTTATTTTTATTAATTTTGATGTTTTACCTACGTGACTTACCGAAAAAACCTAAGAATATGAATCCTTGCAGTCACGAAAGCTTCAAATCTAGAATTCATCCACTGTATGTTGGATAGACCATAAAACTATCTGAGCTTCCAACATTTTTAAATGCCTCATTAAGTTGTGATGTGTGTGATACGATTACTGTCACTCATTGAATAATTTGCCGTATAAATTACGCATATTGCAATAATTGCAGCCCTTTGTTCATCATCCCCTATTGGATGAAGGCCTCCCCATGCCTTATTAGCCATGGGGAGGTGTTTTGACCATACTTCATCACGTTGTTTCAGGGAGTGTTGGTGGGAAGCAATTAGCGAGCAGTTATCAAGACTGGCATGACACCCGAGTGCTTGGTGTTGCTCATACCATGTCCGCCCGCCCGCCTTCATTGAAAACCAAATCCACATAGGGGAGGCCCAAAACCGATGAAGCTATCACTCGTCACTCATATTAACCATGGTTGGGAATAGAATTTGGCTTATATGTTTCATAGCACATTGTACTAACCATTACACCACCACCACTACTCCACCATGTGTTAACAATACGACTGTTGGTGCATTGATTTTCGTGTTTTTTATGTTTTTTTATGTTTATATTCTCCCAAGTTTGTTATGGAAATTTATTTTGTATCAATGGGCTTTAATCTGTTTTAAATGAAGGCTTTAATGAAGACAGCAAAATAAATATGCAACTTAAGCGGATAAGGCTGCGACAGAGGAAGAGATGTATGCTCTACACTTGATTTTCGTCATTTCATACTTTCCTGATGGCTGTTTATGTGGGGCTGGTTACTTGGGTAGCAATACACCTTGTATTAAGTCCAGGTTTATAACAAAGACAACTTCGAAAATGCATTTTAAACGGCGTTTGCAATTCTTGATCTGCTCAAAATTTAATTTGTGATTAATAAAAAAAAATGCTGTACTCTGCCTGCAGCGAGTCTGTAAAGTACATGAGCATACCATTGGAACCTCATTTGCCAGTAAAAAATATGATACAGTAATTGTTTTTTTACCCTTCTATCTGGCAACAAAACTGACAACTTTTTTACAAGGAGTCATGTTTGCATAGACCACAATACCTGCAGCCATAATGCAAACAAAAAACATAACTCTGTCCTTGAAGGTGATTTGTCCACACCCGAGACAGCTTTCCTTAGCGTCATCTGGTCCAACCCATATGAGACTAGGCTTAAAGGAAAGCTGTCTCGGGTGTGGACCAATCAACTTCAAGGACAGTGCATATATTATCAGAGTTATGTTTTTTGTTTGCATTATGGCTGCAGGTATTGTGGTCTATGCAAACATGACTCCTTGTAAAAAAGTTGTCAGTTTTGTTGCTACATAAGCATACTTTAAAGATCACTACACTCTTGAATACATCAGCATCATCCAGTGCCTTCACGTGGAACCCAAGGAAGGAACTGGTTCGGGTTTGCTGCATATATTACCTCGATTTGGATTTACTGCTTCTGGTTCTGCCCCCTCCAAAAAACAACAACAAAAAGGGACAGGTTGTCATTATTTTCCTGTTTGTCATTCACGACCAAAGAATATCTGGTTGGCGAAGGATGATGGGAAAACTTGTGAGCCTAACGGACAAAAAAAATTGGCAAGTAATTGCCACATTCCAATGGGTATAATCCATGCCCAAACCGTTTGCAATTCTGCACAATAGACTTTGTCTCTTTGTGTCCAAATCTTGTGGTGGGTAGTCGTTATGCCGCAAGCCCCCCTGTTGAACAACACATGCAGCGCATTTCCCTGCTCTTGAAACTGACAAAAAAAAAGAATTATATAATTGTCTCTTGTTAAATATAAAACTCGTTTTTGCATCTAAGTGGGGCCCAGCCTTTGAATGTGTACTCAATGGACCATTTCAATTGTGTTTGACAGTATCACATGGCCCTGAACATAATGGCTGCATACTTTTTGACAGCCACTTAGCCATGCAGGCTAAATTTTAACACAGTCCAGCATGCTCATTATATGGCACACTGATTGATTGCATGTGATGTAAACTGCGTGTACTTTACCCACCGAGGCTTAAGAGGATGTTTGTAAAATCAAATACATTACTAAAAATAATCAACGTCAGCCGATATAAGTCATAGTCGGGTGATAATGTACTGATGCAATTGATAGAATTTCGAATTTTAAAAATGCTGCAAACTATTCAGTATTTAAGTGCGTAAGAACCTTATTTGAAGTGTGCTAGAGGCATAGTGGTTATCACAACGTGCTAGGAACCTGGCGATATCATCCATATAAATATATATATCTTTCTGGGAAGAGCAGCAAGCATCTGGTGATGGCATGCAAGAGCCAAGCCGCACTGAGATGTTGAGAAAAAATATTAAAACGTTACACTGCAATATCAACATACATGTTGAATGTTACAAAATGTAGCCAGGTGTTACATTGAAAATGAGCCAAAAAACACAGTGGCACAGACATAAGACATTTACAAAGTAAGTGGCTCAGACCAATAACCTGAACTGGGCTTAATATTAAAATGAAAAATGGGTGAAGGCTCGGCCTCGTAATTTCTTGCTCAACGCGACTAATAGCAGGAGGGCCTCCGCCAGTTGGACCTCCTGAGAGAGCTTCTCGCGAGGTTAATTCTGCACATTTTTCCACACCGACCAGGCATCTTGGAAGTTGTGGGAGAATACCCACACTTTATCCTACCGCACGCGACCTGCCTGCTAACTTGTACGCCCATTTATACAACTAACTACTGGGTGTCCAGAGGTGGGGGAAGTGGCTGGGATATCGAACTGGAGACCTTTTTAAATTGCCAGTCCTGTATGGGTATTTTTTAAAAACCATTTACAGCACGGCATTCAATCTTGATTTGAAGTTTTCGTGACTGCAGGAATCCATACTCTTTGGTTCTTTCGGTAAAGTCACGTAGGTATAAAATAAAATAAATCACAAGCACGGCATTGTTGAAATAATTCGATCACTGTTATCTTCTGATGCATATTTAAATTGGTTCTCACCTGTGTGTTCCATGCATGTATATGTCTATAGGGTGCCACGGTAACGAGATGCTAACTACCTTGCCTGTGTATTTGGAGTTTACATGTCTCTCCCCGTGGATTCTTTTCCGGGTCCTCCGGTTTTCCCCTCCACATTTAAAATCTACATCACGCGTTTAGACTGTTTGGCTGCAATACATTTCCACGTGATGATCGGCCACTTCATTGAGCTATCATTTGTGATGGGCAGGTCGCTTCTTGCAAAAGAGCTATGCAGCTTGGTGGACCTTGCCTGCTAAATAAAAACTAAATCTTTTTAAAATCGTTTATAGCTGTATATGTACAACCCTCGTGCCGCGTACGTCACTGTTCCTGCACGCACATTTTTGCACCCAATATAGATTTCAATGTTTTCTGCAAATCGCAGAGATACAGAGCTGCAGAAGCTGTGTGTGTGCGCACGCACTCAAAATATAAATTCACTGCAGTGCCGTGAAGGGACCCTCGTTGACTCCAATCCCTTCCGCTAAATTGTTGCAAATGTGTATGTAGTTTAAAACTTAAATTTAAACTTAAATTACGAGCCTCCTGGAAGTAAACGTAATTGTTTATGATACAACTAGCGGTTAGTACCCGGCGTTGCCCGGGCGAAAAAGGCAGACACACATGTAGTTACACACGCAAATCGACTGACACACACACAGAGTTACACGCACAAATGGACTCACACATACATACATAGATAATTTGGAATCCAATAGTGCAACAATTATACACAAAACTGTACAAAGAAGCATTGAGCGAAGCGTGTTTGGAATGTATGTTTCGCATCATATGTAGCCAACAATGCTCATCGGAATTGCACTGAGAGACAGGAAGAGGAGCACGTGGATGAGAGAGCACGACAGGTCAATGACATACAGAGAACGAAAGTAACGCGAGCTTGAAAGTAACGCGAGTAACGTAAGTAACGTAAACTTGAAAGTAACGTGAATAACGTGAGCTTGAAAGTAACGCGAGTAACATATGATTGAAAGTAGCGTGAGTAACGCGACCTTGAAAGTAACGCGAGTAACATATGATTGAAAGTAACGTGAGTAACATATGATTGAAAGTAACGCGAGTAACGTGAACTTGAAAGTAACGTGAGTAACGTGATCTTGAAAGTAACGTGAGTAATGTGAGCTTGAAAGTAACGCGAGTAACGTGAGTAACATATGATTGAAAGTAACGTGAGTGAAGTGAGCTTAAAAGTAACGTGAGTAACGTGAGCTTGAAAGTAACGTGAGTAATGTGAGCTTGAAAGTAACGTGTGTAACTTATGACTGAAAGTAACGCGATTAGCGTGAGCTTGAAAGTAACGTGAGTAACGTGAGCTTGAAAGTAACGTGAATAACGTGAGCTTGAAAGTAACGTGAATAACGTGAGCTTGAAAGTAACGCGAGTAACGTGAGCTTGAAAGTAACGCGAGTAACGTGAGCTTGAAAGTAACGTGAGTTACGTGAGCTTGAAAGTAACGCGAGTAACGTGAGCTTGAAAGTAACGCGAGTAACGTGAGCTTGAAAGTAACGTGAATAACGTGAGCTTGAAAGTAACGCGAGTAACGTAAGCTTGAAAGTAACGTGAGTAACGTGAGCTTGAAAGTAACGTGAGTAACGTGAGCTTGAAAGTAACGTGAGTAACGTGAGCTTGAAAGTAACGTGAGTGACGTGAGCTTGAAAGTAACGTGAGTAACGTAAGCTTGAAAGTAACGTGAGTAACGTGAGCTTGAAAGTAACTCTAGTAACGTGAGCTTGAAAGTAACGTGAGTAACGTGAGCTTGAAAGTAACGCGAGTAACGTAAGCTTGAAAGTAACGTGAGTAACGTAAGCTTGAAGGTAACGTGAGTAACGTGAGCTTGGAAGTAACGTGAGTAACGTGAGCTTGAAAGTAACGCGAGTAACGTGAGCTTGAAAGTAACGTGCGTAACGTGAGCTTAAAAGTAACGCGAGTAACGTGAGCTTGAAAGTAACGTGAGTAAAGTGAGCTTGAAAGTAACGTGAGTAACGTGAGCTTGAAAGTAACGTGAGTAAAGTGAGCTTAAAAGTAACGCGAGTAACGTGCGCTTGAAAGTAACGTGAGTGAAGTGAGCTTAAAAGTAACGCGAGTAACGTGAGCTTGAAAGTAACGTGAGTAAAGTGAGCTTGGAAGTAACGTGAGTAACGTGAGCTTGAAAGTAACGTGAGTAAAGTGAGCTTAAAAGTAACGCGAGTAACGTGAGCTTGAAAGTAACGTGAGTGAAGTGAGCTTAAAAGTAACGCGAGTAACGTGAGCTTGAGAGTAACGTGAGTAACGTGAGCTTGGAAGTAACGTGAGTAACGTGAGCTTGAAAGTAACGTGAGTAAAGTGAGCTTGAAAGTAACGTGAGTAACGTGAGCTTGAAAGTAACGTGAGTAACATATGATTGAAAGTTACGTGAGTGAAGTGAGCTTAAAAGTAACGTGAGTAACATATGATTGAAAGTAACGCGAGTAACGTGAGCTTGAAAGTAACGTGAGTAACATGAGCTTGAAAGTAACGTGAGTAACATGAGCTTGAAAGTAACGTGAGTACGTGAGCTTGAAAGTAACGCGAGTAACGTGATCTTGAAAGTAACGCGAGTAACGTGAGCTTGAAAGTAACGTGAGTAACGTGGGTTTGAAAGTAACGTGAGTAATGTGAGCTTGAAAGTAACGTGAGTAACGTGTGCTTGAAAGTAACGTGAGTAATGTGAGCTTGAAAGTAACGTGAGTAATGTGAGCTTGAAAGTAACGTGAGTAATGTGAGCTTGAAAGTAACGTGAATAATGTGAGCTTGAAAGTAACGTGAGTAACGTGAGCTTGAAAGTAACGTGAGTGAAGTGAGCTTGAAAGTAACGTGAGTAACTTATGCCTGAAAGTAACGTGAGTAACGTGAGCTTGAAAGTAACGCGAGTAACGTGAGCTTGAAAGTAACGTGAGTAACTTATGTCTGAAAGTAACGTGAGTAACGTGAGCTTGAAAGTAACGGTGGGGTAACGTGAGCTTGAAAGTAACGTGAGTAATGTGAGCTTGAAAGTAACGTGAATAATGTGAGCTTGAAAGTAACGTGAGTAACGTGAGCTTGAAAGTAACGTGAGTGAAGTGAGCTTGAAAGTAACGTGAGTAACGTATGCCTGAAAGTAACGTGCGTAACGTGAGCTTGAAAGTAACGCGAGTAACGTGATCTTGAAAGTAACGTGAGTAACGTGAGATTTTAAAGTAACGCGAGTAACGTGAGCTTGAAAGTACGTGAGTAACGTGAGATTTAAAGTAACGCGAGTAACGTGAGCTTGAAAAGTACGTGAGTACGTGCGCTTGAAAGTAACGTGAGTGAAGTGAGCTTGAAAGTAACCGCGAGTAACGTGAGCTTGAAAGTAACGTGAGTAAAGTGAGCTTGGAAGGTAACGTGAGTAACGTGAGCTTGAAAGTAACGTGAGTAAAGTGAGCTAAAAGTAACGCGTAGTAACGTGAGCTTGAAAGTAACGTGAGTGAAGTGAGCTTAAAGTAACGCGAGTAACGTGAGCTTGAAAGTACGTGAGTAACGTGAGCTTGGAAGTAACGTGAGTAACGTGAGCTTGAAAGTAACGTGAGTAAAGTGAGCTTGAAAGTAACGTGAGTAACGTGAGCTTGAAAGTAACGTGAGTAACATATGATTGAAAGTTACGTGAGTGAAGTGAGCTTAAAAGTAACGTGAGTAACATATGATTGAAAGTAACGCGAGTAACGTGAGCTTGAAAGTAACGTGAGTAACATGAGCTTGAAAGTAACGTGAGTAACATGAGCTTGAAAGTAACGTGAGTAACGTGAGCTTGAAAGTAACGCGAGTAACGTGATCTTGAAAGTAACGCGAGTAACGTGAGCTTGAAAGTAACGTGAGTAACGTGGGTTTGAAAGTAACGTGAGTAATGTGAGCTTGAAAGTAACGTGAGTAACGTGTGCTTGAAAGTAACGTGAGTAATGTGAGCTTGAAAGTAACGTGAGTAATGTGAGCTTGAAAGTAACGTGAGTAATGTGAGCTTGAAAGTAACGTGAATAATGTGAGCTTGAAAGTAACGTGAGTAACGTGAGCTTGAAAGTAACGTGAGTGAAGTGAGCTTGAAAGTAACGTGAGTAACTTATGCCTGAAAGTAACGTGAGTAACGTGAGCTTGAAAGTAACGCGAGTAACGTGAGCTTGAAAGTAACGTGAGTAACTTATGTCTGAAAGTAACGTGAGTAACGTGAGCTTGAAAGTAACGTGGGTAACGTGAGCTTGAAAGTAACGTGAGTAATGTGAGCTTGAAAGTAACGTGAATAATGTGAGCTTGAAAGTAACGTGAGTAACGTGAGCTTGAAAGTAACGTGAGTGAAGTGAGCTTGAAAGTAACGTGAGTAACGTATGCCTGAAAGTAACGTGCGTAACGTGAGCTTGAAAGTAACGCGAGTAACGTGAGCTTGAAAGTAACGTGAGTAACGTGAGATTTAAAGTAACGCGAGTAACGTGAGCTTGAAAGTAACGTGAGTAACGTGAGCTTGAAAGTAACGTGAGTAACGTGAGCTTGAAAGTAACGCGAGTAACGTGAGCTTGAAAGTAACGTGAGTGAAGTGAGCTTGAAAGTAACGTGAGTAATGTGATCTTGAAAGTAACGCGAGTAACGTGAGCTTGAAAGTAACGCGAGTAACGTGAGCTTAAAAGTAACGCGAGTAACGTGAGCTTGAAAGTAACGTGAGTTAAGTGAGCTTGAAAGTAACGCGAGTAACGTGAGCTTGAAAGTAACGTGAGTAACGTGAGCTTGAAAGTAACGTGAGTAACGTGAGCTTGAACAGGACACGTCGCGAAAGGGGATGATGGCCGGTCGGGTCAAGAATAAATGACGTAGCGACAGCCAACGAATGGAACGCGTCCAAGAAACGCGCGCAACAAGGAGATGGAGCGACTAAATCGGCTCGTGCGCAGGTGCTGGACACGGCTCGTGGAGGCCTTCATCCAGCAGTGGGTTGACCATGGCTGATGATGATACCTGTACGGTTGAACACAGGGTGTGTAGTTACTTTAAATATGGTTCTTTGAACAATCAATGTCGACGGCTTGTTCGCAGCTGCTGGTTGGGTTGCTGCACCGCAATGGGAGGAAACCTTTGTGAGAAATCTTCAAAGGATTTTAAATGTATGGCGCCTGTTGTTGTCCCCCCCCCTCTCCTTTCCTCTCAGTTGTAAATGGTTCTTGATGACTTCGTAGCATCCAGCCTCCTCCCCCCCCATTGTTGACTCCAGCAGGTTTTTGAATCATTTGATGAGCTTCTTCCTTGAGTGCAGTGCTTCTTTAATTTTACTGCAGTCTTGCACCCCTTTGGTTCTCAATCGTAATTATTTCTGTTATAATGTAAATAAATGCACAGGTTCGATGAAACAAAGTAGTTGTACTTAACGCGCCCGTGCTTAATTGTGTTTTGACGATTTGCCTTCTAAAAAGATCTGGCCATGTCTCGCACCCCCAGAAAGGGCATCTCGCACCCCCAGGGGGTGCGTGCACCCCAGGTGAAGAACCATTGCTTTAGTGGCTGCCCATTGTTAAATGGGTGGTTTTAAGGGCCATGCAAAACTGAACGGAATACATTATAAGGTCGCACTGGTTACACACAAAGTGCTTGCCACTAATAATTGTTTTTTTACCCTTCTATCTGGCAACAAAACTGACACCTTTTTACAAGGAGTCATGTTTGCATAGACCGCAATACCTGCAGTCATAATACAAACAAAAGACATAACTCTGATAATGTGCACTGTCCTTGAAGTTGATTGGTCCACACCCGAGACAGCTTTCCTTAGAGCCTAGTCTCACATGGGTTGGACCAGATGACGCCAAAAGGCGCACGATCAACTTCAAGGACAGTGCACATTATCAGAGTTATGTTCTTTTGTTTGTATTATGACTGCAGGTATTGCGGTTTATGCAAACATGACTCCTTGTAAAAAGGTGTCAGTTTTGTTGCAGATAGAAGGGTAAAAAACCAATTATCATATTTTTACTGGCAAATGAGGTTCCCATGGTGCTTGCCACTAATGAGCCGCAATATTTTGCTGATCTCGTCAAGGAACACAAACCATCGCGCGAACTCCGCTCATCCTCGCAGCAGCAGCAGCGGCTTTTTGTGGCTGGCCATCGAACAAAGACGGCCACCGCAGCGTCGCGCGCTTTCGGATGTGCTTCTGCGGCCGTCTGGAACGCTCTTCCTTCCAACATTACTATGTTAGGAAGCCCCTGGAGCCATGCATTTTTAAAATCTATATTGAAAACCTACTTATTTAAAACTGCTGTTTGAGTGTTTAATTTTTAGTCCATCCCCCGCACCCCCGACTAGCACGGTTGGCTACGTACGGTGCGAAAGAAGTTCAACGTGCATACAAAGCGACCAAGTGACCTGCGGGAGTGGCACTTTGCTGTACGTGCCCAGGAGCAAGGCGTTTTATGAAGGGGGCTGCGTGCATAGTGGAAGGGACCGCAGTGCCCTCTTTGTTCATGTGCAAACGGAAGACCAAGAGACTGGGTCCACGTGGAGCTTGTTTTCCATTTTCCCGAACAACGGTGCGTGTGTGTGTGTGCAGTTTTTATTCGCTGCGCGAAGGAAAGACAAAAAAAAACAACCCAAGTAAAGATTTTCGTAGCGTTTTAATGTACTTTTAAGTAACTGCAGTAGAAGCTACACTGCGTGTTGTCAGACTTTCCTCCAATGCTTTACCTGTATCATTTTTCCTTGCAGAACAATGGAGTCTTTTTCAAGTGCAGTACTGTACTTATTAGGTTATACAAGAGTAGAATACCCCAGTCACCTCCGATTAGCAAGGTTGGCTACGTACGGTCCGAAAGAAGTTCAACATACATTATCCACGAACCTATTACCTGTGATTCCTATAATCAGTGGGAATAGCTGTAGGTTGAGTGAACACTCCTGTTATCCGTGGTCCTATTGTTCCTATTATCCACGCTTATCTGTGGCTTTTGCCATCCTACTTTGAAGATCACCTTCCTAATGTGTGGATAACAGGATCCTAGATGGTTGTCCTCCACGTCACCACAGAGAAGTGAAGTTTGCATGTATGTTGAACTTCTTTCACACCGTACGCAGTTAATCGGAGGTGTGCGGGAATGACAACAAACCAAACACAAAAAACAGTTCTCACGAAATGAGTTTTAAAATCGAGATGATTAAAAAGTGCTTAGCTCCCATTGGCTTCCTAATATCGGAAGAAAAGCGTTCCAGACGGCCGCAGAAGTGCATCTGGAAGTGCCGCGCGATGCAGTGGCCGTATTTGTTCAATGGTTAGCTGTGTAATGTTCAGCATTACAGTACGTTTACTCCCATACTTAATCACTTAAAATATTTTCTATTTTTGTTGATTAGTTTCAGAAGAAGAATTGCGTTTGTTTTTTGTAGCAAGCGACAGAATGTGTGCATGGAGGACTTAAACGTTTGTGTCCGTGACAGTTTCCTTATTTTGTGAGTTTTAAATAGAACCAAATGGTTTGGACCAAAACATGATTTTAATGAAGGTGGGCATCTACAGTTTAAGGAAACTTAAACTCCCAGCGGATCGTTTTTCAGTGGTTACATTGCAAGTCGTGGCCAACGTGTGCAGCACAGCGAACCCAGCAAAGCACACAGAAGGAGACAACGCAAGATTTTACATCTTTAAAAAAACCAATCTGCTTCCACCATTATTATATCATTAAGATCATCCATGTACGTTGTACTGATCAGTCGACATCCCATAAGTTGCGATCCAATCATTGTTATTGGTGGGGGTTGTAACTGCTTCCCTAATCTGTGGTGGATAATGGGGGTGCACAGTGTCCCCCACGAGGGGTGTGATAAGTCTCTTGCTTCGCAAGTTCGTGAATAGTTACAATTTATGGTAAAGCTTTTAATGAGGACAAAAAAAGAATCAACATTTTAAAAAACGTATCTGTGACGGAGCAGCTTGCAGTGGCTGGTGGTGGTGTCACATGCACCATCCCATACAACATATACAAACATACAAAACCATCAGAGCTTAGGAATAAATGTGAACCGACGGATCGGCACACATCGCTGATAAACATGTGGATGGCACTGCCCCATATTTTTTCGGCGTACCAGGCGACAGCTCTAAGGGGTAAGACCAACATTAAACCACCACCTTTGAACATGATAAAAAAAAGTTGATTTTTTTTCTTTCAAATATGAATTCACCATTATCCCCGTGATGTTCATCACTCGGAATGTCCCATATAACACGACGCATCGGGGCGTTCCTCCTGTGCTTGGGCAAAGTGTTGGGCATCCTTGTTTCCCCTCCCCCTTGGGTTTTATGATCATGAAAAGGGGGAGGGGGGGGGGCTGGCCATGTGCCACTTGAAAGGGGTGTGGTGGGTTATTGGTTTTCAAATCCCAACCTTGTTGGCACAACCGATGTATGCAACCCAAACCTTTAGACCTCGTGCGCAGTGTGCGGTTCACCTGATTCCTCCTCTTCCTCCTTCTTCTAACGCTACAACAAATTGTGGACTCACAAATGGGTGGCCCAATGCAAACATTTGGTTGCGAGAAGCCCGAATCCTCCACCCGACACACCCACAGCCCCCCCCCCCCCCGTTAAGGGCCCACCCGCCAATCTGGCTGCACCTTGAAATCAATCCGCCCGTGCCACCCCCACCACCATCACCACCAGCACACTGTGCGTACAGATTTTTTTTTTACACAGCTGTAACGAGCATGAGCAGAGTAAATCTTCGGTGAAATGCCGTCAACAGGCGCGCGTGTGTGTGTGTAGTAGTCAATGAAGTTTTGGTAAGGGCATCAAGTCACATGGCTTTTTGCCCTCCCCTCCCCTTCTTCCAACTGTTGCATGCCCATTGACTCCTCGATTGTTACGTTTTCAACTGAACCTATTCCGTACTGTAATATAAATGGTGCCATGGTGCAATGTAGAGTCAGCACACTGACTCTGCATTGCATCATGGTCTTCCAGTGTACTCGCGGGTCACCGGTTCGATCCAATCGCCCAGTGTGGCAGCTCAAACAAAGGTCAAGTCTCTCAAATTCCTCCCCTCTGCCACTGCCTCTCTGCCCAAACAGCGATGTAAATGGGTTCAACACAGTTTGTGGGTCGGCGGCTCGCATGCAGTGGGGTACAATGTATGGACAGCCAACCCATTTACAAAAAGTCTGGCCTTGTACTTGAACTAATATTCGCCCGTGGCCTGGAATCGAACTCGGGTCATCGTGCATTGCTGTGTGCTTAACCACCGCCCACTTTTACCTATTGCATTGCAGCGTATCAGTGTACTCTTTCGCACACTACACACCAACGTAATTTTTTTTCGCTGTTTTGTAAATCTTAACCGAAGCAGGGCGCCGCGGGTTTCAGGATTTACGATATGGTCCTCCCATATCAACGCAGATTATGGGAGTTCATTACGTACACACCCCATGTATGTAATACATAGGTAAAACTTAAAACACGCGATGCACAATTCATCGCGTGCTGTATTGTCAACGTGGAAATCACGTGCACCACAAGAAGCCGATGTGTTTTTTTTAGATGAAATGTCACACGTCATGAAGAAGTGGAGTGTAGCCAGTTCTGGAGAAACCACAAAGAGGTCTCAAAGAGCAAGCAGGATATGCTTTTACACTAATACTGTACACACCAGCGATATTTGGAGGTTTTGTTGTTGTGGAATGATCAAGTTTCTCAACTATGAGTTGTGCACAAAGTTAAAGTTAATCATTAAAAGGTATGAGTCTCGCTTTGCGCGCGGGAGGCTTAACATTAACGAGTAAACGCAGGGCATGTTACCCAACCAGCAAAACCACATTTGATTTAAGCTGACGTGGTCTTTAACAAAAACATGTCTAGCTTGCCTGCTGTGTGGGATTTTATTCGGGTAGAGGCCAGAAAAACTGTGCTCGGGCAAATTAATAAGACACTATTCTTGGCCGAAGTTAGAGGGCGAATGTCTTGCCACGGAGACACAAACTAAATAGTGTGCGTCTGCATGACTTGTTTTTAAAAAAGACTGTTTTGAACAAGATGGGCCATCTTGAAACCCATGCCAATGTTCCTTCCATTTTAAGTGCAATTACCACGAACTCCACTGAGCTCATTACAGGGCCATTTAGGCACAGTTACATACAGTCCGTCGTGGGCTTGAAATGCAGAAACCTCTCTCCATTCAGCAAAAAAAAATCCTAACACTCGTACAGTAGATGTGGGACGGGGTGGGAGGGGAAAACATCCGCGGATAATTTTGAGTGTGCGGTATATGCGATGTTATATACAACAAAAATTCGCGTCACTTATTTGCGTGGAAAAAAATGTGGTTAATTAGGAATATGTTCCGTAACACAGGACCAGAAAAACCGCAATAATAAGGCCAGCCCCATATATTTCTAGTGGATAATTAATACTAATATTTTTTATTTTACCAGGTAAGCCCTACTGAGCTATGTAGCTCTTTTTCAGAAACGACCTGGCCACAAATAATCGCTCAACGAAGTGGCTTGTCACGTGGAAATTTATAGCAGCCAAATACTCTAAACGCGTGCTGATTCTAAATGTGGAGGGAGAAAAACCGGAGGACCTGGAGACAAATCCACGCGACCACGGGGAGAGAGAGACACGCAAACTCCAAATATACAGCAGGCGTCAGGGTCAGGATCGAACCCATGACCTCCTGCGTACCAGGCGAGGTAGTTAACATCTAGCCACCGCGGCGCCCAGGGTAATAAGGAGTTGTGGGTAATAGGGGTCGTGGCTGAAGGCGTTCTACTCTATAAAGGAAATAGCCATGACATTTCCCTATAAAAATCTGCCAATTCATTTTAGCGTAATACGGGGGGGGGGGGGGGGGGGAGATCGCGGGCTCATGACTCGTGACTAAATTAATCTATGCTAATCTGCGATAAACTTGCGGATAATGAGGTTTACGATGTTTTCTAAAGACCCGTGACGAACAACAACATCGGAGGGCACAAGCGTGAAAACGTATGCAGTGAAAAAAACCACACAACACATCGATGAAAAGCTAAGAATCATATAATGTTGGCGCAAACTACAAACCGTGTGTATATCAGTGGACAACGTGAAACTGTGATGCACGGCCTTCTCATCTGAGTGTCCTCTTATTCAAGGTCACACACATTTGCATACAAATTTAGTGCAGTACAGTGATTGCAGTGTGTTTTTTTTCTCTCTCTCTCTCTCTCTATAATCCAGCTTATTGAAATTCAGATTTAAAGTTTAAATATACTATAAGAAATATGGTATAGCTATACAACTACATTACATATTTACTGCACTTCTGGGTCACTTACTTGGTGATAAAATCATTCTTAGCCATGACCAATCCCCCGCTGGATGAAGACCTCCCCAAGCCATCGCCAATGCCTCACGATCGTGTGACGTAATAATAATCCATCTTGGTTTGAATCATGGCATTAGACGATTATGTCACTACTTTACGAGCTGAAAAACTAGAAAAAAGGGGGCTTCAATTCCAGTTACGTGTTTTGGCAGCAAGTTGGCTGTGGGAAGTGTCTCCTAAGCACGTGCTTAGGGAACACAAGCAGAGTTAGATGGGTGCTATATATGTGTAAAACATGAATTGCCGTTTTATTTATGTGACAGAGTAACAACTCATTGTTTTAGATGAAATCTTTTGCACAGTGGAGTTCAAACAGGGATATTGTTGAATGTGTTATGGTAGTCTTTTTCTGGTTCATTTGCTTTCAAACACGACCTTGCCTTGTGGAAAGAGATCATACATGACGATAGTTTTTATTTTAAAACATGTGAGCCAGGCTACAAAGGGGGGCCTTTGTTTGCCACGGGAGTCCAAAGTCACAACAACGCAAGCGTGTTGGTACCATCTGATAAACTTGCTTCTTCCTGGCACACTTGCAGGATTCAACGCAGACATTGCAATGTGGTTGTCTCCAGAGGCAAGTCAAAAGCACAATAATTGTACACCCTGTGTCAGTAGCAACATGAAGGATGATGAGCTCATCCAGCAGGCGAAACACAACACGTGACTGTGAACCCACAGAGGTTCGTGCTAAACGACTGTACAGACTGCTCCAGATATCTTGTGACCCCATTTAATTATCTTAAAACGTAATATTTAAAAACAGAAATTTATATACAAAGGAGAAAAACAAACGTTATGAGTCAATTAATTGGGGGGTCACAATACAATTTGGCCACCCTGCAGAGCTCTCTGATTTTGTTTAGCTTGGTACAGCCCAAACACATCGACAGACGAACATAATGTTGACTCTTTGTAACTTACATGAGACAAGAAACATTGTGACAGTACATCGGGAAGATACAATAGTCATTTTGTTTGTGCTTGCTATTTTTACATATCTGTCAGATGTAAAAGGGAATTGTGAGATGTTCTTAAACGAGACAAGCACCTTCTAGCTGATATGGGGGCACAGTTTTTGGCAGATAATGTTAAATCTGTCCTTATTTCAGATAATGTGAAATCTCTCCTGATCGCAGATAATGTTACATCTGTCCTTATCTAAGATTATGTTAAATATGTCCTTATCTCAGATAATGTTATATCTGTCCTTATCTCAGATAATGTGGCATCTGTCCTTATCCCAGATAATGTTATATTTGTCCTTATCTCAGATGATGTGAAATCTGTCCTTATCCCAGATAATGTTATATATATCCTTATCTCAGATAATGTTACATCTGTTCTTATCTCAGATAATGTTACATCTGTCCTGATCTCAGATAATGTTACATCTGTCCTTATCTGCGCAGACAACTTTATTGAGTCTGTCCGAAAAAAGCTCAGATAAACACTGATGCTGTACTAATAGGATGCATTCGCCACTTATTAGTCCTCATATCTGTGTAAGAGTGTGGACAGTAGGAAAATGCGGCGGGCACAATAATAAGAGTCACAAACCTGGCCGTGGATACGAGCGAGTCATAAATAGGGTGGCTAAATAGGAGTTTACTCATTTTATTTTCTTGTTTTGAGAAATATTTCGTATTCTTTTTGATTACGAGGCAGGTTAGACTCGTCTCGTTCTATGGTTCTTACACAACGCACTCAGCTTTGCTTCTGTGAGAAGTTAACTTGTAAAACTATGCAAGCCAATAAAACTGGTGGCTTGTGTTGACCTCCTTGGCCACTCCAGTGACTGTCCTGTTTGTCTTCCCGCTTTGCCTTGTTTTTAGTAAAGCTGCTTAGCAGGCTTTTCCGTGCCATATCGGCAGGCACCACCACCACTCCTCCTTCAGGGTACTTACCTCTTGAAGGGAAAAAAAGCAATCACTTAAAGAGAAAAGCAAGACGTTTGTTTTGTTGTCTGTGGTCAGCCCCCCGAGGGGTTTTGCAGGAGCCTTTCAGAGCTGTTAGGTGCCTCCAAGTGCTGAGGTTGCAGAGGGGAATATTGTGAATTTGCATTTAATTAAGATTAAGATGTAAAGCCAACCGTTTTGAGCATCAAGATAAGCGTGGGGGAAGGTTGTTTTGTGTTCCCTTTTGAAACACAAAGGTCAGTCGAGGGATTTGTGAGTACTAGATGGAAGACAACGTTATGTGCGCACACACACACATCCACACATCCACATCAATACAAATGTATACAACAACAAAAAAGCCCTGGTAACCATGTTTGCTTACGTTGCTGTGCCCCAATGTTCACACACACACACTGCAAACACAAATAAACAATCTACAAAATCTTCTTGGTTCTTTCGGCAAAGTCACGTAGAAGGTAAGTAATAAAATAATAAAAATAAAACATAATAAAATAATTCTCACGACGTTTCGGCCACAACGCAAGCAGCCGTCCTTTACCGAAAGAACCAAGAAGATGAATCCCTGCAGTCACGAAAGCTTTAAATCGAAATTTAACCTACAAAATGGCAACACGAAGTTGCCCTCTGCCTTTTTCTTTGCATCGGTGGCTGTTCACTTTATTGCCGAAACGAAAGCCCCCACACTATTGTGTTGCATTGTAAAAAAAAGCATTTTGAGCGCAGCTGGGGGTGTGTGTGTGTGGTTTTTGCACTTTCTCTCTCGGGATGACGGCTTCCCTCCTGGGCAGTGCTGGCTCAACAGTCGCGCTTTGCTTGCGCCGGCTGGCCGACTGCCTGATGATGCTGGGTTGGGTGCGTGACCGTGGATAGAGAACTGTGACTTGGCACAGGGCAGAGAGACTGGGAGGGTTGCTTACACCCCGCGCACTCTGCCTTCCTGCCCAACGCAACGGCAGCAAAGACAAAGATGCCCCCGTGTAGCCTTTAACAGACTGTTCGGGCAAGTGCTGTTTGCGAGCACCTATGAAGGCTGGCACGGCGCACGAGGGGGTGGGTGGCCAGCACCACGCCCGGCCACCGTTGTCTCCCTAGCGCTGATGCTCGCACACCGCACCAGGTACTCATTTTGAGGCTGAGTCGACCTAGGGGAGGCCCGTGATTGGTTCGGATAATCGTCACTGGTATTGGCCGTGAGCTGGAATCGAACTCGGATCGCCGGGTTCGTAACGCAGCGTAGCGCTAACCCCTACACTAACGCTCCCCACACACACGTGCACACACCCGTGCACACACACGCACACACACGTGCACGCACGCACACACGCACACACACGCGTACACATGCGCACACACACGTGCACACACCCGTGCACACACGCACACACACGTGCACGCACGCACACACACGTACACATGCGCACACACACACGTGCACACGCGCACACGTGCACACACACACGCGCACACACACGTGCACACACACACGCGCACACACACGCGCACACACGTGCACACACACGTGCACACACACACACACGCAGCTGTACGTGGTGATAAAGGAACCCTTGTCTCGCGTCCTTCCTGGGCACTTCATTATTCTTCTTCTTGCTCCACTCATCTGTGCTCACACCGCTCATGGCGCACACCTTAGAAACGTGCGTTTAGATTATTTGGCGGCTGTAAGTCATCCACGTGATGGGCCACTTCGTTGAGCTGTCATTTGTGGCCAGCTCGCTTCTGAAAAAAAGAAGCTAATAGCTCAGTGGGCTTTACCTGGTAAAATAAAATATTTTAGTTTTAATTTACATATTATTTTAGTGACTTGCTTACCTTTCGTAAGCGTTGCACTCCTCTTCTTGGTTCTTTCGGTAAAGTCACGTAGAAGGGAAATAATAAAGTAATACAAATAAAACATAAATTACAATTTTATTAAATACAATTTTATTATGTTTAATGTTTATTATTTTATCATTTCCCTTCTACGTGACTTTACCGAAAGAACCAAGAAGATGAATCCCTGCAGTCACGAAAGCTTTAAATCAAAACGTTGCACTCCTATCGTGTTTTTGTATTGTTTGTTGTGACGTTCAGACCCGCCCCTACTGGACATCGGTGAAAAAGAGCTTCATAGCCCATCGGATTCCTCGAACGTGAACTGCACCATCAAGTGCACACATTAGTTTGGTTAGAAAGTCGTGTACTGCCCAGCACTTATGAGCAGGGAAGCTGCCCTGCTGGTGTAATGGTGACCACACAAAGGACCTTCAATCCAGATGTTGCCAGTCCGCCCTCCTGGCACGGCGGTGGAAAAAACGGGCACGTCTCTTGACCCCCCCACCCCTCTGCAGAAGTATAATTATATAGGTACGCCACAGTTTGATGGGTAGGTCACGTGTGGCGGGGTAAAGTGTGGGGGTGACTCAAACCTCTTACAAGATGTCTGGTCAGGGTGGAAGAGTAGGCCAAATATTCCTCGAGTGGCGCGATCAAGCAATTGCGGGGCTGTGCACCCGTTCACCACTGGCTGCGCGCGGACAAACGTACGTTGGTACGTTGCAGGTTTCACTTGCGGGCTACTAAGAACTTTGCTGACAAGTTCAAATGCAAAGTGTTTTCTTAAACGTGAAAGCTGAGAGGAGCTTTCATGTACAATGCGCCGCATGATCTGGCCCCGCTCCTTCACACTTTTGTTTTCTTTCATGGCGTGGCAATTGTACTTGACTGACTTGCAGCTGTGCTCCACGTTCCCAGTAGGTTTTAGAAATTGGCTGGCCGAAGCCAAATATCGTTATTGCATCTTTCAGCATTGCATGCACACACACGATAAAATGTGTGTTTTCTCTTAAAATTTTATTCCTCCAATGATTAATTGCGTCCTGTCAGCATGGCAGGGTATTAATGTGTTACGTATTAACATTCTAAAATGTTTTCAATTTGACATGGCACTCAATTTGAACAACTGCACACTTTTTATATCTTAACTTAAACAAATTCCACACCACTGATTTTGCCTGTGGGTGGAAATGTGTTTTGCGTCTATATAGATAAATAACAGATAAAATCACGCAATGTATCATTTATGGAAATATACATTCTCATATTTCGTGCCAAAGCTGAACTTGCTTAAAAGTGAAGTTGAAGTGACTTCCTGCTCAAAAGAACATCGAGGCAGTGCTCCATCTCCCTGGTTACAGCTCTGGGTCAGTGGTGGAAATTCCACATTCCTATGACAGGGGCCGGGGGGGGGAGAGTCTTTCCACAGGCAGCCACTGTTGACTTCCCTACAAAGTGCTCTTTCATAATCAACGTTTTTGGGTTTAGATCGCGTTATTTATAAATGTGTCGTAACCCTCCACCACCCGACACGGCCAATCAGTAAAAAAGTGTCACGTTGACAAAAGACAAATAGTTCACTGCTTTAGCCCACCGGTGTGTTGAAGCGTGAAACCACAACATGTACAATTTGAGTACGACGTTTCGCTGGTAATTGCATTCAGCATCATCGGGCAATTCGCCAGAATGGTGAGGCTCTGCTGTGTCTCCCGTTCTTATATAGAGCAGCAGCAGGGTGACGTCATCATTAACTCATCAGCCTACGTGTTAAAGTGCTCTTTATTGTATCGACCCCAGATGGATGATGGGCTGAGTTAGCAGCACGCAACCTGGAGTTCAACTCACAAATTCTGAATTGCGAGCCTCATCGCCGGTGATGAACTGTACTACTGCGTGAGCTTTTTGCAGTTGTGCTGGAGAGCTTTCCGGCAATGCTGTTTTCTCCTCCCAGATTGTTACAGCGTGTTGTTTGGCAGGATTCCCGATGTTTCACACCGCGTGCCGATAGTCACCTCCTAGAGGAGCTGCGAGCGAAACTTCATGCGTCGTGCCTAACAACGCTCAGGGTACAACCCGAAAACATGTCGGAGAAACTGTCTTGTTGTGTTTTTGTTAACAAAAGGTATTTTCCATAATATCGGTTTGTTTGGGTTATTTTGTTTTTATTATCTGTCTTATGCTGTTTTTTTTATTGTTTTAACAGAAGCCTGAACCAGGAGACACAGAGGAACCCGAGACGTCCCATCTTCCCGAAGGCTGGCAGTGCTTTAGCTCTCCCCAGGGACCAAAATATTACGTCAACACAAGCACAAACGGTAACCAAAGACGTAATTACAGCTCAGTTGACATACATTTGGAGGGCCTGATCTCTGGCAGACAAGGCCGTAGCCATGGAGTCAACATTGGGGGGACGAAATCTTCCAGGGGGTCTGGGGGTCCTCCCCCCAGAAAAACATCTAAATGTTACAACTAATTTCCTGCCTAAAATATAACAAAAATTCCATAACACATAGGATGGACTTTTTTTTTTACAATAATGTCTAATAGTGTATTGTATTTATTACATTGCTGTGTTTTTTCTTTTTTACCTTTTATTGTTTTATTGTATGTCATGTCAGAGATTAGGGATTAATAAAGTACAACCATAACCACAATCATATAAACAGAAATCTCTTTTATAGCAATATATTGGGGGGGGGGGGGATGTGTCCCCCCCCCCCCCCCAATATATATTATAATTATGGCCTTGCTTGCAGGTAACATTGACATTATAAGCAAGGAACGACGATGCGTGTGTTGTAACATTTTACAACCCCTGTAATCGTTTTAATTATAAGCATAATGTACAGCCATTTGTCAATCCAATGCTGGGTGACGGCCTCCCCATTGCGTGTCATCTTGCCACCGTGGTGCCCCTTTGCCACCGTTTACATTGCAGTGCATCATCCACTGCACCACCTTGTATGAATAAAGCACACGGTATATTTGTTTTCTGGCTAGGCATTGCACTTGGCTTAATGGGTTGATAGCAACGTGCACTCATCTGCAGCACTGCTCCACCACCAAGAGTAAAATGGTCACTGGATCGCGCGTCGCTCTAAGATGCGCTTGTGCGGCGGTCTGGAAGCCACTGGAGCTATGCACTTTTATATCGTCTAGATTGAAAGTTCACATCTTTAGAATTGCATTTGGTGATTAGTTTGTTGTTTCTTCCCACCCGCACCTCTGATTAGCACGGTTGGCTACGCATGGTGAGAAAGAAGTTCAACATACGTACGCACATAAATGCATTCATACATTTCTGAAATATTTAAACGGAGCATGGTATAGATAAAGTTTAAGTATTTGTCCTGCAATGTAACATTCTGCAGAGCACCATTTGAGTTTATTTTATTTAACCATGAGAACTCAAGAGACCAGGACAGTCTCATTTGCAAGAGTGACCTGGGTAATGCTTTTGGGCAGAGATGGTAGTGCATTCAATCCTCTGTGAAAATACCTGCATGTGTATTGTGTTTATCTTGTACTCTATCTGAAATGCATAGCAAAGAGAAGGTGAAAATTGTATATGTTGATCTGAAAATAACAGTGACCACCACCAATCATAGCTGATGCTCATGTAATATGTATTCAAAAGCAAGTATTGTTTAATTCATTTTATCGGATTTTCTAAAAGCAGCCGAATTTATCTGAAGGATGTGCATCTCCATATGCGTGACACCTAGTTTGACAGATCACGTGGACAATGAGCCCAACACACTTGTCGTGTCTTCCATTTGCTCCATAGTTCGTATGTGTTTGATCAGATTACCGAATAATTCCTCCAGATGTGTACACACTGCCCGAATTGCAGGAAGATGCAATGGTTAGAGTGCACATTTATTGCTGGCTTGAAGAAGACAAGCATGTTGATAGTTATGAGACTATACTTTCATGTTATATTTTGGATATAGACTTTAGGTATGATAATATGTTTCTACTTCTGCTGTAGTAATACTGTGCTGAGTTTGGATTTGGGCAGCACACAATTTAGGGTTTAGAGTACATTTCCTGCATTAGGCTCGGCCACCCAGTTGGGTGACCTTCAACCCATTCACAGCAGCTTTAGTAATTGAAGTGACGCAGGGATGCGAGTCACGTTTAGGCACATCGGGCTTCTCGCAGCATCCACTCGTATATGGAAAGAAAACAGTCAAGACGTGCAATGTCAGACTTGCTGACTTCAAACAAATATATTGGAAGGTTTGCAACATTGCCAAGGGCATATGGACACAGATGGTATGCATCAATTATGTAAATGTTACTTGTGTAACAGAATGTATTAGCCGTCTTTAGAAGAACGCCATGCCAATGCAGTTTTGGTAACTTTAGCAACTGGCAGTGGAGTATATTAGACAGATGGGATTTTTTTTGGAACAAGGCTCGCTGATAGCCAATTGATTTTACACATCGATTCTTCAAGGGAAGCCTGACTCAATATTTATCATCACCAACCTTGGCAAATGCACTGCTGGATGAACATACCTGTCAACCCCGAATCAGTGCCTCCCTGATTACAGACCAATTCAGACCTTATTGCTCACCCCGTGCCTTTATAAATCTCAACGTTCATCCTACAAAGTCCCATCACAAGGGAGAAAGACATTTTTTTTGCCCGTATTGAAACGGCTGTACGCCACCGTATGGACCTGAAAACTCAATTTCCCTGGACAAAAATACGGGGTAAACCTTGTGGGTTGACACGGTGTGGCTGAATGACTCCCCAAAGCCACCACCACCATCTCTCATGGATTCTGCGGTGTAACAATGCACGCAGACACCTCACGTGAGTTTGATTCCCGGCCATGGCGCTCATCAGTCGACACAAATATATTTGAACCATTTCTGGGCAAGTCCCCCTTCACCACACCGCACAGATCAGCATCGTAAAGTATGGGCACTTCAACTCCCCACGATCAGAGTGGTGAAGTATGGTCATTTCACCAAGCTGATCATGGGAAGATGCGTTTTATCTCGTAGTGGAACTGACAAAGGGCTGAACTTTAATTGTTTTTTTTTTTAAATAGGAGGAACCACAAATATAGGAATGCATAACATCACTTGTTTTTATATTACATTGCAATGATGTAATTTGTCAGCTGTTGCTATCAGCACAATAACATTGAAAGTGGAAACAGGCTGACTTGCGTGCGAGCCAAATCTCGGCAAGAACCTATTCATCTAGTTCTCGGATGTGTTTTTTGGGCTGTACTTCGCGTTTTTCGGCACGAAGTCCGACGTTTCACACACGGCACACCCATCCATCAAAGAGCTTCTACACAGCATGGCCATGACGAGTAAAACACCGATCCCTCTCTTGACACAGACGCAGCAATGCTCTGATACGGGCAGTGGAGAGGGAGGGTGGTTGGGGAGGGGCCTCCTGCCCCCGCAGTATTTTGGCCGTGGCTTGGCAACTGCGGCGTGGTTTATCGCCACGCAGCCGGCTCCTCTTCCTTGCGCAAATATCGATGGCGCCTCCGCCAGCAGCCTCCACGATCATTGTGCTGGCGAGGGCACGAGGAGGAAGCGGGCTGGGGGGGAGGGCTGCTTCCTGTGCAGCGGACCGGGAGGCTCGCGGGGCAGGGCAGCCTGGGTCCGGGGGCTGGGTGCCGGCCCCCACGTGGATAGATTGTTGGGTAGGGACCGGTGTTGGAGCCTACATGGCATCATTTTAAATTTTCTTCGCGACCTGTGAAATTACGACACTGTGTGCGGTCATCCGTAGGTTTAATAAAAACAACACAAAGACACGACGTGGAACCCGTTAAATTTCATCCGGACCTATTTTATCAATCAATGTTTTAGAATTGAAACTTCAACCAGCTTAATAGTCGCTCCAAGCCTGGGGCTTGTCATTCAGACTCTGTCTCCTCGACAGACCTGCTCTCCACCTGAGGACGGATACTTGCGTTGTGGCCGAACGTCGTGAGAATTTATTATGTTTTATTATATTTTTATTATTCCATTCTACATGACTTTACCAAAAGAACCAAGAAGATGAATCCCTGCAGTCACGAAAGCTTTAAATCGAAATTTAACTGGTTTGACAAGTTAGTTATAATTTGTGACTGTTACTATAATTCTTTACTTCATCGCGCGTCCCATGTTGTTAACTCTACTGGACAGCCTCAATGCCTTTCATTAAAAGTACATTTTGTAAGATATAATTTGCATAGGTAATAGCGAATAGCTGAGGTTATAATCAATGTGAGCATTTAGAATTAAATAAGGGTACAATAAT
>NW_026891396.1:0-27484 GCF_015708825.2 Lethenteron reissneri
CCCGTGCTGTCCACGACTCCACCCCCGTGCGGTCCACGACTCCACCCCGTGCTGTCCACGACTCCACCCCGTGCGGTCCACGACTCCACCCCCGTGCTGTCCACGACTCCACCCCCGTGTGGTCCACGACTCCACCCCCGTGCGGTCCACGACTCCACCCCCGTGTGGTCCACGACTCCACCCCCGTGCGGTCCACTACTCCACCCCCGTGCGGTCCACTACTCCACCTCCGTGCGGTCCACGACTCCACCCCCGTGTGGTCCACGACTCCACCCCCATGCGGTCCACTACTCCACCCCCGTGCGGTCCACGACTCCACCCCGTGTGGTCCACGACTCCACCCCGTGCGGTCCACTACTCCACCCCCGTGCGGTCCACGACTCCACCCCCGTGTGGTCCACGACTCCACCCCCGTGCTGTCCACGACTCCACCCCCGTGCGGTCCACGACTCCACCTCCGTGCGGTCCACGACTCCACCCCCGTGTGGTCCACGCCTCCACCCCCGTGCTGTCCACGCCTCCACCCCCGTGCTGTCCACGACTCCACCCCCGTGTGGTCCACGACTCCACCCCCGTGCGGTCCACTACTCCACCCCCGTGTGGTCCACGACTCCACCCCCGTGTGGTCCACTACTCCACCCCGTGTGGTCCACGACTCCACCCCCGTGCGGTCCACTACTCCACCCCCGTGTGGTCCACGACTCCACCCCCGTGCGGTCCACTACTCCACCCCCGTGTTGTCCACGACTCCACCCCCGTGTGGTCCACTACTCCACCCCCGTGCGGTCCACTACTCCACCCCCGTGTGGTCCACGACTCCACCCCCGTGCTGTCCACGACTCCACCCCCGTGTGGTCCACGACTCCACCCCCGTGCGGTCCACTACTCCACCCCCGTGCTGTCCACGACTCCACCCCCGTGTGGTCCACGACTCCACCCCCGTGCGGTCCACAACTCCACCCCCGTGCTGTCCACGACTCCACCCCCGTGCGGTCCACGACTCCACCTCCGTGCGTTCCACAACTCCACCCCCGTGCGGTCCACGACTCCACCCCGTGCGGTCCACCACTCCACCCCCGTGCGGTCCACGACTCCACCCCCGTGCTGTCCACCACTCCACCCCCGTGGCTGTCCACAACTCCACCCCCGTGCTGTCCACAACTCCACCCCGTGCTGTCCACCACTCCACCCCCGTGCTGTCCACGACTCCACCCTCGTGCGGTCCACCACTCCACCCCCGTGCTGTCCACCACTCCACCCCCGTGCTGTCCACCACTCCACCCCCGTGCGGTCCACCACTCCACCCCCGTGCTGTCCACCACTCCACCCTCGTGCGGTCCACGACTCCACCGCCGTCGTTCAGCCAGCTCCCTTTCACTGTCTCAGTTTAAATAACCACACACACGCGGAGCTGTTGCGAGCGCTGCAATAGATCATTGTAAATCATCGCCACGATGGCGAGGAGATGTTCACTCTCTCGCCTGTGTACAGGAGGTTCTGGGATCTATCCCGACCCTGACGCCTGCTGTATATTTGGAGTTTGCGTGTCTCTCTCCCAGTGATTGCATGAATTTTTCTCCGGGTCCTCCGATTTTCCCCTCCACATTGAGAATCAACATCACGGTGTTTAGAGTTCTTTGGCTACTGCTATACATTTACACACGACGACGACGATGATGATGATGATGATACGCCCACTTCGTTTGAGCTTCCATTCAGTAGCAGCCAGGTCGCTTCTGAACGAGAGCGACGAGCAGCTCAGTGGGGCCTCACCCGGTAAACTAAATTTGTATTTTATATATATATACGTGTGGCGTGAACCGTTAACCGGTTTTTTTCCATTCGGTTACCGGTAACGCAAGAGACCCACACGGACGCGAGCGAGCCGGGCTACTCGTGCGCGTCGCTGTTGGAGTGCGGCCTGCGGAGTTTATTTGGGAGTCGAGTGGAGGAGTTTATTTGAGACTCCGTCACCCGTGATGTTTGGGGTCAAAACTCAGGGAGGGACGGAGGGCGGTGGGGGGGAACGGGGGGGGGGTCTCCCACCATCACCCCTCCCCTGCATCTCGCTTCCCTCTCCACTCCGCTTGCCTCTCCTCACTCCCCACCCGTCTCTCCCCCCCCTGCCCCCCTCTCCCCCTCTGTCTCCCGTGTTATGTGCTGGATGTTTTTTGTTGTGTTAAATACTTGAGGGCGCCGCGGTGGCTAGGAGATGTTAACTACCTCGCCTGGTATACAGGAGGTCGTGGGTTCGATCCCGACCCTGACGCCTGCTGCTGCGTATTTGGATTTTGTGTGTCTCTCTCTCTTCCCGTAGTCGCGTGGATTTTTCTCGGGGTCCTCTCACTGCGCCCTCTCCCCACCCCACGTGCGCTCTCTCTCCCCACGTGCGCCCTCTACTCGTCTCGCAGTGTCTGTGTCGGGATCCGAGTCGGCACCCTCCTGCTCCTTCCTGACCTCTCCACCATCCGCCTGCGAATCCGATCACTCCTCCTCCACCTCCTCCTCCTCCACCTCCTCCTCCACCTCCTCCTCCACCTCCTCCCTCTACCTCCTCCTCCACCTCCTCCTCCACCTCCTCCTCCACCTCCTCCTCTACCTCCTCCACCTCCACCACCTCCTCCTCCTCCACCAGCATCACCACGCGGGAGAAAACCCAACACCGTCGTGAATGTTAACTGTTTTATTATTGTTATAAATCATTGCATTTCGTTATCGTGTGTTTTTTCATACTCCTGAACGTACATGTTCGTTTAGCCCCACAACGACTTCTGTAACCCATAATAGAGAGTTTTTTTTGGGTGAGATCGCGTAAATATATAAATGTGTCGTTAAAACCCACCACCACCCGACACAGCCAACGAGTAAGGGTTGTCACGTAAACAGAACGTGGCCAATTCGTCACTAGTACAGCACTAACCGGTGTGCCGGAGAGCCAAGCCACAACACTGACGTGGCGGGTTTTAACGACACATTCATATACTGACGCGATCTAACCCAAGAAACCTCCATTATAGATGATATTGGTCGCGAAAGCCTCCTACGTGTTAAACTGACTTCTGTAACATCCCCCGCGTGCCCCCCCCCCCACCGACGTCACACGTGACCCCAGAGACTGCTCCTCTGCCCTCCGCTGTTGCTGGAGGGCGACTGCCTCCCACTGCCCAGCAGCAGCGTCCTTCACTCCACCGCATTGCAAACAGCAGCAGAGGCATCATCACCCAGCCGCTATTGTCGGGGTGCTGTGCATTAACCGTATAAGAGGGGGTCATATTCAAATGTTCGATGGATTTAGCGATCGACTGCTGTACCGCCACCTGCAGGCCACCTCGCAGCCCACACCGTGATCGCCCATCCCAGGACTAACCAGGCTCCTTCCAGCTTAGCTTCCGATACCCCTGCGCGGTGATTTACACAGGGGACGCACACACACACACGCGCACACGTGGCAGTCTTGCTCTGGTGTGCCGTGGTGTGACGTGACGCGACGTGGTGTGACGTGGTGTGACGTGGTGTGTGACGTGGTGTGACGTGGTGTGTGACGTGGTGTGTGACGTGGTGTGAGGTGGTGTGAGGTGGTGTGACGTGGTGTGACGTGGTGTGAGGTGGTGTGAGGTGGTGTGACGTGGTGTGAGGTGGTGTGAGGTGATGTGACGTGGCGTGATGTGACGCGACGTGGTGTGACGACGTGTGACGTGGTGTGACGTGGTGTGACGTGGTGTGACGTGGTGTGACGTGATGTGACGTGGCCTGATGTGACGCGACGTGGCGTGATGTGACGTGGTGTGACGTGGTGTGACGCGACGTGGCGTGGTGTGACGTGGTGTGATGCCCTGTGGCGTTGTGTGCCGTGGCTCCAGCTGGCGCTACTTGGGCTTCAGGTAATCGAAGGGCACGAAGCCCTCTTGGCCGCCCAGGCTGACGAGCATCCAGCCGCCCGACGCGTCTCCCAGCGACGCCACCACATCGCCTTGAATCACCGACATCTCCGGCTCCACCTGGGGACGTCGCAGACCCCACAAACATTCCACCAGAGATCCCACTAACATTTCACCAGAGATGCCACAAATATTCCATCCTAGATTCCACAAATGTTCCATCACAGATCCCACAAACATTCTACCAAAGATCCCACAAACGTCCCTTCACAAATCCCACAAACGTTACATCACAGATCCCACAAACATTCTACCACATATTCCACTAACATTCCATCCTAGATTCCACAAACGTTCTATCACAAATCCCACAAACATTCCATCACAGATCCCACGACCTGAACGAGTTCTACTGCAGATTTGAAAGACAATTGGACTGTCCTGAACTACCCCTTCCCACCCAAGAGGCCCCTATCCCACCCCCCACTACAGAGACAACTATCTCCATTCAGGAGGGAGAAGTAAAAAAACTTTTCAAGAGGCAGAACCCACACAAAGCAGCTGGGCCGGACTCTGTCTCTCCAGCCACCCTCAGGCACTGCGCGGACCAGCCGTCTCCAGTGTTCACCAACATCTTTACCACCTCCATGGAGACATGTCATGTACCAGCCTGTCTCAAGTCCTCCATCATCATTCCAGTGCCCAAAAAGCCAAGGCCAACAGGATTAAATGATTACAGACCCATCGCCCTTACCTCCGTGGTAATGAAGTCTTTTGAGCGCCTGGTCCTGGCACACCTCAAAGCCATCACAGACCCTCTACTGGACCCCCTTCAGTTTGCCTACAGAGCCAACAGGTCTGTGGATGACGCAGTTAACATGGCCCTCCACTTCACCCTACAGCATCTGGACTCCACAGCATCCTACGCCAGGATCCTGTTTGTGGACTTTAGCTCGGCTTTTAACACCATCATTCCTAGCCTGCTTCAGGACAAGCTCTCCCTGCTGAACGTGCCAGACTCCACCTGCAGATGGATCACAGACTTCCTGTCTGACAGGAAGCAGTGTGTCAAACTGGGATCACACGTTTCTGCCGCCAGGTCAATCAGCACCGGATCTTCTCAGGGCTGCGTCCTTTCCCCTCTGCTATTCACCCTGTACACCAACAGCTGCACCTCCAGTCACCAGTCCGTCAAACTCTTGAAGTTTGCGGATGACACCACCCTCATTGGGCTCATCTCTGATGGGGATGAGTCTGACTATAGGAGGGAAGCTGACAACCTGGTGACCTGGTGTAGCCAGAACAACCTGGAGCGTAATGCTCTTAAGACCGTGGAGATGGTTGTGGACTTCAGGAAGAATACAGCCCCACTCACCCCCATCACCCTGTGCGACTCCCCAGTCACCAATGTTGAGTCCTTCCGCTTCCTGGGCACTATTCTTTCCCAGGACCTCAAGTGGGAACTGAACATCAGCTCCCTTATCAAGAGAGCTCAACAGAGAATGTACTTCCTAAGGCAGCTGAAGAAATTTAATCTGCCAAAGACAATGATGGTGTGCTTCTATACAGCCATCATTGAGTCCATCCTCACCTCCTCCATCACCGTCTGGTACGCTGCTGCAACTGCCAAGGACAAGAGCAGACTGCAGCGTATCATCCGCACTGCTGAGAAGGTGATTGGCTGTAATCTACCAACCCTTGAGGACCTGCACACTTTGAGGACCCTGAGGCGAGCGAGGAAGATTGCGGACGATTCCTCGCACCCTGGATACTCTCTGTTCCAGATACTCCCCTCCGGCAGAAGGCTGCGGTCCATCAAGACCAAAACCTCACGTCACAAAAACTGTTTTTTTCCCATCTGCTGTTGGCCTCCTCAACAAGGCCAAGGGCTTAAAATGATTTTTACACTTAAAATGACTGTTACACTTACTATAACATTTTATCTACATAATTACACCTTTCCATACTTACAACGTGTACTCTTATTTGTATTTTTGTATTTTAAGATTGTTTAATGCGGCTTATTAACATTTTACATTTCGCATTTTATAAGGTCTACTTATTCATAATTTTAAAGATTTTAGCCCTTTAGTATTACTTATACTTTGTAACGTTAGTATAGTTAGAGTGTATACCTTTTATATAAGTTATAATTCCTACTTGTTCAATGTATGCACCGTCCCGTCATAGTGAATTCCTTGTTTGTGCAAACTTACATGGCGATTAAAACCGTTTCTGATTCTGATTCTGACATCACAAATCCCACAAACATTCCATCACAGACCCCACAAACATTCCACCACAGACCCCACAAACACAGATCCCACAAACGTTCCATCACAGATCCTACAAACGTTCCCAGGGGAGCAGCAACAGTTTCCCAGCGCTCTCTACTGCTGCTTCTTCTCCTGTCTTGCCAATAGGGGGGCGGGGGGGGGGGGCTATGATGGCTGCTACGTGGTCTCGCCGAGGGGACCCCCAAGTGCCCCTTTCCAGCACAAGGCGAGTCCGCGGCACGTGGCCAGCGAGCGGGCGTCGGCCTGCCAGGAGGGGGGAGGGGGGCGATGATCCCATTACCCACCCACCGAGTGGCCGTGCGGTACCGCGAGGCCGGCACATAGTGGACTACCAGCCGCCATGGTGGCGAGGAGATGTTGACTACCTCGCCTGGTGTACAGGAGGTCGTGGGTTCGATCCCAACCCTGACGCCTGCTGTATATTTGGAGGTTGCAGCTCTCTCATCATCATCATCACAGTGGTTAGGAGATGTTAACTACCTTGCCTGGTATACATGAGGTTGTGGGTTTGATTACGAAACCTGATGCCAGTTGTATATTTGGAGTTTGCATGTCTCTCTCTCCCAGTGGTCGCGTGGGTTTTTCTCCGGGTCCTCTGGGTTTTCCCCGACACATTAAGAATCAACATCACGCCTTGAGAGTATGTGGCTGATGCTCTCAATAATCAGCCACTTCATTGGGATGCCAATTGTGATGGCCAGGTCACTTCTGAAAAAGAGCTACAGAGCTCAAGGGCCTTACCTGGTTAAATAAAAATAGTTAATTATAATTAGTTAAGAGTTTAACACGTGGTAGGCTTTCGCGACCAATATCATCCATTACACAGGTTGTTTTTTGGGTTTGATCGAGTAAATATAAATATGTCGTTAAACCCGCCACCACCCGACACAGCCAATTATTAAGGTTTGTCACGTAAACAGAACGTGCCAATTAGTTACAAGTACAGCACCATCGTGAGAGTGGTGGGAGTGGTGGGAGCGGTGGGAGTGGTGGCAAGGGCAGGCACTGTGGGCGATGGTCGAGACCAGCGAAGGAGCGGCAGCCAAGGCAGGGAGCGCTTGGAGTGAGTTTCGGGCCGACGCCACGCGGCAAGCCGCCCGTCGCCACGCGGGGGGGTGGGGGGGGCAGAGCGAGGGCGGCGCCGCGTGGCCCTCGGAGCATGTGGGGTGGGGGGTGCCACGGCGCCGCGGTGGGCACGACGGCTGCCGCCAGTTCGGTTCCCCAATCTTCTCGCGCCACTCGTCCGTGAGCTCATCTCTGTCGCAAAAAAAATCCGCCCCCCCCGACCCCGCGCAGCTTCCACGTCCACGTCCACCCCCCGCTGCTCCTGACGCGCTGAGCCGCGACTTCACCGCCTCGATGTCACGTCGCGCCCGTCGCTCTGCGCCCACGTGGCACCGCTCCTGCTGCCGCCACCACTGCCTCGGCTGCGTTTCTTTTGCAGTTTTTGCTTCTGCTTTTGTGGACCGCCACTGTGGCTAGAAGATTTTGACTCACTCGCCTGGTACGCAGGCAACGGGGAGGTAACCACTCCGTCCCCCACCGTGCCCACCACTCCCACCGTGGCGCCTGAGCCCCATGTCCTGGCGTTCTACGATCCTGTGATGTCTTGTGACACGGGCACTAAAAACTAACTCTTAACTAACGATGCTTAGCAGCAGACACCAACAGCACCTCCACCACCACCACCAACAACAACCGCCATTTGCCACGAAGTGGCGGTGACGTCACCACGACGCTTGTGCCAGGCTATGTGCACCTTGAGGCCAGGTGAAGTATTGAACGCCCGCTGGCAGGAGGTCACGGGGCAGACCCAGGTGCCACAGGTCGACTGACTGAAATGAGTGGCTGATGCACCTCCTGTGCCCCTTACTGTACCAACTTGCTGTGCTTTATCCACCGGGCGCTCCGCTGGTTGTTGTGAGCATCGCTCCTCCGCCCTCCGTTGTTGTTGGAGGGCGACTGCCTCCAACTGCCCAGTAGCGTCCTTCACGAGCCTCCTCCACAGAGGCCGATCTTGACACCGCTGGTACCGGTCATCGGCAAGTCCACTCAGCTCCACGTCCTCCTGTACCACATCACTCCATCTCTTCTCTAGCCCGTGCCACGCCCATTTAGCCCCCTCGATCCGGTCAAACAAAAGCTGTTTCGGCATGCGGTGGCTGGGCATGCGGGCTACATGGCCCAGCCAACACAGTCTTGCCTGCCGGAGGTGCTCACTGATGGGACTTTGTCCAGATCTTTCGAGGATTCGTGAGCTCCTCACACAATCCAGCCTGGTTAACCCCAGGATTGATCGTAGGCAGGCCAGCCTAAATATTTCTAACCGGCGATGATGTTCAATTAGGGGGGTCCACGTTTTCGCAAGCGTAGAGAAGGGAGGGAATAACTGTGGCCGAGAAGACCCGAAGCTTCGTGTGGAGCGAAAGACCAGGTAGCTTCCACACAGTGTCACGCAACCGATGAAAAGATAATGCCGCTCGACTGATTCGGAGTGAGACCTCTATTGTTAAACCGGAGCCGGTCATGAGCAAACTGCCCAGGTATGGGAAACTCTCCACTCTCTCAACAACTGCCCCATCACCGATTGGGAGTTGTGGGGGTAGAGTGCCCGATAGTATAAAATACCCAGGCAGGTGCTTCGTTTTGGTCGGACTGATGGTAAGTCCCCACCTCTTAGTGGCACACTCCAGTTTCAGCAGCAGCACCTCCAACTCCTCTTCTGAGCTGCAATTACCAGATCGTCAGCATACATAACGTGGTTGACCAATAGGGAGCCATCCCTTGACCGCACCCGGGCATCGATCAGCCTCCCATTGTATCTGTACCAAATGGAAATTCCTTCGGTACAGCTACTAAAGGCTTCACGAACTACGCGGTCGAAATAGATGTTAAATAATGTGGGAGCCAGAGGACATCCCTGTCGCACCCCAAGGTGTACAGGAAATGGCTCTGACTCCCGGCCACGTAGTTTTACCCGGGCCTGCTCACCATCATGAAGGTCCTTAATGAGCGTGAGCAGGTGGTCAGGGACTCTGAAAGCACGAAGAACAACCCAGAGCCCAGGCCTACTGATGGTATCATAGGCCTTGACCAGGTCAATAAAGCAGAGATGTAGGTCTTGTTGGAATTCCCTACACCTCTGCTGTAGCAGACGGACAAAAAATATGGCATCTGTGCAGGACCGCCCTTTCCTGAAACTGCATTGGGGCTCCGCAAGCCTCTCGCAAGCCAGCACCACCACTACCAGCACCACCAGCACCACCACAACCACCAGCACCACAACCAGCACCACCACTACCACCAGCACCACCACCACCACTAGCACCAACAGCAGCACCACCACCAGCACCACCACCAGCACCACCACCAGCACCACCACCACCACTAGCACCAACAGCAGCACCAGCAGCACCACCACCACCACTACCACCAGCACCACCACCACCAGCACCACCACCAGCACCACCACCAGCACCACTAGCACCAACAGCAGCACCACCACCAGCACCACCACCAACAATCGCCACTCATTGGCATCGGCGACGACGACGCCAACGGTTGGGAAGCCGGACGTAAAGCCGGACGTCAAGCGTGACGTCCGGCTTGACGTCGCCGTGACGTCAAGCGTGACGTCGGCGTGACGTCACGTCAAGTGTGAGGTCGTGGCGTGAGGTCGTTGCGAGGTACCCGCGAGGTGAAGTCGTGCGTCACCACGTAGAGCTCGCTGGCGCAGGGGCTCTGGCGGCGCGCACGCGGCCCGGCCCTGGGCGGCGCCGCGGGCGCCACGGCCACCGCCCGCTCGGGCCCCACGGTGGCGTAGAGGGCCGTGTCTGGGGGGGGGGGGGGGGGGCAGCGAGAGGTCGAGAGGTCGGGAGGTCGGAGCCACTGACGGGGGTGGGGCGTGCGGGGGGGCTGGCGAGAGGGGGTGGGGCGTAGGGTGGGGGTGCTGGCGAGAGGGGGGGTGGGGTCAGAGGTAGCGCCGGTAATTGTTGCCACGTTGAGCGCTCGCTAACGAGCCGCTCGGAGTCGCCGCGCCGAATCAACGTCAACCTCAGTAGCGGAGGGGGGGGGGATTGTATTTGTCTCCATCTTCTCTCTGTTTCTTTCTTCTTGCCAACAACAACAAACAACAACAACAACAAATCGTGCGGCCGCTCGCCCGCTGATGGGACGTGGCGGGGCGCCTCGACAGCTGTTTTGGGCTCTCGACAAAATCGCCGTGGCGGTGATGACGATGATGGCGATGATGACGGTGATGGCATCGTTATCATGATGATTACATCGTTATCATGATGATTACATCGTTACCATAATGATCGTGATGGCATCGTTATTATGATGGTGATGGCATCGTCATCATGATGACGACGTCGTTATCATGATGACGACGTCGTTATCATGATAACGACGTCGTCAAAGGGGTGGACAACTCCCCCTGCCTCTCCCCCCCCCACCACAGATGCTGGGGCCCAACTCCTCGACGCTCGCAGCTGCAGCAGGAGGAGGAGGAGCAGCAGCAGGAGGAGGAGGAGCAGCAGGAGCAGCAGCAGCAGGAGCAGCAGCAGCAGGAGCAGCAGCAGCAGGAGCAGGAGGAGCAGCAGCAGCAGAAGGAGGAGCAGCAGCAGCAGCTGCAGCAGGAGCAGCAGCAGCAGCAGCAGCAGCTGCAGCAGCAGCAGGAGGAGCAGCAGCAGCAGCAGCAGGAGGAGCAGCAGCAGCAGCAGCAGCAGCAGGAGGGGGAGGTGCGAGTCCCCTGCACTCCGCCACGAGGCGGGACCCAGTCGTGAGCCGCCGCCGCCGGGGAGATGGAATCGAAGGCGGAGAAGCTCGCGGGTCGCGAGTCACAGCCGTGGCGTCGTCACCACTGTGACGTCATCACCACTGTGACGTCATCACCGCTGTGACGTCATCACCGCCCAGGCGTCGTCACCACCGTGACGTCGTCACCACTGTGACGGCATCACCACTGTGACGTCATCACCGCTGTGACGTCATCACCACTGAGGCGTCATCACCACCGTGACGTCATCACCACCGTGACGTCATCACCACTGTGACGTCATCACCACTGTGGCGTCATCACCACTGAGGCGTCATCACCACCGTGACGTCATCACCACCGTGACGTCATCACCACTGTGACGTCATCACCACTGTGACGTCATCACCGCTGTGACGTCATCACCGCCCAGGCGTCGTCACCACCGTGACGTCGTCACCACTGTGACGTCATCACCACTGTGACGTCATCACCGCTGTGACGTCATCACCACTGTGGCGTCATCACCACCGTGACGTCATCACCACCGTGACGTCATCACCACCGTGACGTCATCACCACTGTGACGTCATCACCACTGTGACGTCATCACCGCTGTGACGTCATCACCGCCCAGGCGTCGCCACCACCGTGACGTCGTCACCACTGTGACGTCATCACCACTGTGACGTCATCACCGCTGTGACGTCATAACCACTGAGGCGTCATCACCACCGTGACGTCATCACCACCGTGACGTCATCACCACTGTGACGTCATCACCACTGTGGCGTCATCACCACTGAGGCGTCATCACCACTGAGGCGTCGTCATCTCCCACTGTGACGTCATCACCACTATGACGTCATAACCACCGTGACGTCATCACCACTGTGGCGTCATCACCGCGGCTGTTTCCATAATGTGGCGTTCTTCTGGAACGCGAACGCTCCTCTCGCGTGAGAGCAGGGCGAGGCTGCGAGTGTGGAGCCCTCGTGCTCTACGATGTGGTGGAGCCCTCGTGCTCTACGATGTGGTGGAGCCCTCGTGCTCTACGATGTGGTGGAGCCCTCGTGCTCTACGATGTGGTGGAGCCCTCGTGCTCTACGATGTGGTGGAGCCCTCGTGCTCTACGATGTGGTGGAGCCCTCGTGCTCTACGATGTGGTAGGGCCCTCGTGATCTACGATGTGGTGGAGCCCTCGTGATCTACGATGTGGTGGAGCCCTCGTGATCTACGATGTGGTGGGGCCCTCGTGCTCTACGATGTGGTGGAGCCCTCGTGCTCTACGATGTGGTGGAGCCCTCGTGATCTACGATGTGGTGGAGCCCTCATACTCTACGATGTGGCCGCGGTGACGGAATTAGCTCGCGCCTTGGAGTTGTTGACCTGTCGGCCAAAGTCTCGCGCGTTATGAATGTCATGAAAGTGATTCTTGTCGTCGTCGTTGTCGTCATACAAATCCGGCGAACGCAGAGCCGCGTGCCGAGGCCAACGGCGATCGGCTCGTGGTGAGCGGTGGCCACGCGAGTGGGTGAGTGGTGAGCGGTGAGCGGTGGCCACGCGAGTGGGGCAGCGGTGAGCGGTGAGCGGTGGCAACGCGAGTGGGGCAGCGGCGATAGTCCAGCAGTGGAGAGACCACGGCACGTGCTCAGAGCCGCAAGGGTTTCTCACCGAGAGACAGAGGGGGCTCGTCCTTGGGCACGTGGTGAAGCCTGGGAAATCACAGAGAGCCATTGCCACCATCATCGTCGTCGTCGTCATCACCATCGTCATCATCGTCGTCGCCACCATCATCATCATCGTCGTCGTCGTCATCACAATCGTCGTCGTCATCAACATCGTCATCAAAATCACCAACATCGTCATCATCGTCATTCTCGCCACCATCATTATCAGCGTCAGCATCATTGTCACCATCATCATCACCATCATCATCAGCATCACCATCACTGTCACCATCATCATTACCGTCACCGTCGTCACCAAACGACTATGATGTTGATGCTGCAGCAGCAGCTATTAGGTAAGATGATGATGAAGATAACGATGATGAATATGATTTTGCTAATTATTAAAATGATAATGATATGATGACAATAATAACCAGAATGCTAACGATGTTAACGAGGATGACAATGCTTTGTTGCACAGACACAGCCTGTGGTCGTTTCAGGGTAGGGGCGATGTTCATGGCGATAGTGATGATGATGATTATGGTGACAGTGATGGCGATGGTGACAGTGATGGTGATGATGATGGTAATGGTGATGGCTATAATGATGGTGATGACGATGGTGATGACGATGGCGATGATGGTGATGATGATGGTAATGGTGATGGCTATAATGATGGTGATGATGATGGTAATGGTGATGGCTATAATGATGGTGATGATGATGGTGACGGTGATGACAGCGATGGTGATGATGGTGATGATGATGGTAATGGTGATGGCTATAATAATGGTGATCACGGTGATGACAATGGTGCTGACGATGGCAATGATGGTGATGATGATGGTGATGACGATAGTGACGATGATGGCAATGGTGATCACGTTTGTAATGGTGACGGTGATCGTGATGACAACGGTGATGGTGATGATGGTGATGATGGTGATGATGGCGATGGTGACGGCGACGGCGATGATGCTGATGAGTGGCTGTTGGGGCGAGGCCTCACGGGGGCTTCCTGGCGGCGTTGCTCTGCAAGCCGGCGCAGGTCGTCAGCATCAAGGTGGAGCCCTCGTACACAAACGGATCTGGGGACACATCGACATGGGGTCACGGGGGTCACAGAGGTCACGGGGGGCACGGGGGTCACAGAGGTCACGGGGGTCACTGGGTTATAGGAGTCACGGGGGCATGGGGTCATGGGGAGCACGGGGGTCGAAGGGGGCACGAGGGTCATCGCCAACGAGGTGGCCGGGCAGCTCGTCGTTGCGGAGCCGCTGAGATCCTGGGCTCCACTCCGGGTTCAACCCCAACCACTGCCGCGTTCTCAGAGCCATAGACTCACCACACAGAGAGACATATACTCACCACACAGAAACCCATAGACTCACCACACATAGACCCATAGACTCACACAGAGACCCATAGATTCACGTAGAGATCCATAGACTCACACAGAGACCCATAGACTCACACAGAGACCCACAGACTCACACAGAGACCCACAGACTCACACAGAGACCCATAGACTCACACAGAGACCCAGACCCACAGACTCACATAGAGACCCATAGACTCACACAGAGACCCATAGACTCATACAGAAACCCACAGACTCACACAGAGACCCATTTGAGTCACACAGAGACCCATAAACTCATCAGCTCTCGAGACGACACCATTATAGGGATCGGCTCTTGAGACGCAGGACACGTGACTCCGTGGCAGGGCGCGTGGGGAAGCGATGCCCTCTGGTGGTGGAGAGCAGAGGTCACGTGATGGAGATTGGCAGCTCCGAGGTAGTTCTGTGATATGAACTATAAACTAAGCTGGTTTAACACGTTGTAGTAGTCGTTGGACTCCTCGACTTACGAATATTCTACTTACGAACTTTCAGAGATACGAACAAACCAGTGCGTATGTCCAGTTGCCTATTCGGACCGAGAGTCGTAAGTTCAACCGCCACGCAATAGATGGTGGTGGTGGCATCTACATCTGTAGAACATGAAGATGAAGAAGTGGCATCTACATCTGTAGAACGTGAAGAACCAGTGGCATCTACATCTGTAGAACATGAAGAACCAGTGGCATCTACATCTGTAGAACATAAAGATGAAGAAGTGGCATCTACATCTGTAGAACGTGAAGAACCAGTGGCATCTACATCTGTAGAACATGAAGAACCAGTGGCATCTACATCTGTAGAACATGAAGAACCAGTGGCATCTACATCTGTAGAACGTGAAGAACCAGTGGCATCTACATCTGTAGAACATGAAGAACCAGTGGCATCTACATCTGTAGAACATGAAGAACCAGTGGCATCTACATCTGTAGAACGTGAAGAACCAGTGGCATCTACATCTGCAGAATGTGAAGAACCAGTGGCATCTACATCTGTAGAACATGAAGAACCAGTGGCATCTACATCTGTAGAACGTGAAGAACCAGTGGCATCTACATCTGTAGAACATGAAGAACCAGTGGCATCTATATCTGCAGAATGTGAAAAACCAGTGGCATCTACATCTGCAGAACGTGAAGAACCAGTGGCATCTACATCTGCAGAACGTGAAGAACCAGTGGCATCTACATCTGCAGAACGTGAAGAATCAGTGGCATCTACATCTATAGAACGTGAAGAACCAGTGGCATCTACATCTGAAGAACGTGAAGAATCAGTGACATCTACATCTGCAGAACGTGAAGAATCAGTGGCATCTACATCTATAGAATGTGAAGAACCAGTGGAATTTACATCTGTAGAACGTGAAGAACCAATGGCATCTACATCTGCAGAACATGAAGAACCAGTAGCATCTACATCTGCAGAACATGAAGAACCAGTGGCATCTACATCTACAGAACATGAAGAACCAGTGGCATCTACATCTGCAGAATGTGAAGAACCAGTGGCATCTATAGCTGCATAACATGAAGAACCAGTGGCATCCACATCTGCAGAACATGAAGAACCAGTGGCATCTACATCTGCAGAATGTGAAGAACCAGTGGCATCTACATCTGTATAACGTGAAGAACCAGTGGCATCTACATCTGCAAAACATGAAGAACCAGTGGCATCTACAGAACGTGAAGAACCAGTGGCATCTACATCTGCAGAACATGAAGAACCAGTGGTATCTACATCTACAGAACGTGAAGAACCAGTGGCTTCTACATCTACAGAACATGAAGAACCAGTGGCATCTACATCTGCAGAACATGAAGAACCAGTGGTATCTACATCTGCAGAACGTGAAGAACCAGTGGCATCTACATCTGCAGAACGTGAAGAACCAGTGACATCTACATCTACAGAACGTGAAGAACCAGTGGCATCAACATCTGCAGAACGTGAAGAACCAGTGACATCTACATCTGAAGAACGTGAAGAATCAGTGACATCTACATCTGCAGAACGTGAAGAATCAGTGGCATCTACATCTATAGAATGTGAAGAACCAGTGGAATTTACATCTGTAGAACGTGAACAACCAATGGCATCTACATCTGCAGAACATGAAGAACCAGTAGCATCTACATCTGCAGAACATGAAGAACCAGTGGCATCTACATCTACAGAACATGAAGAACCAGTGGCATCTACATCTGCAGAATGTGAAGAACCAGTGGCATCTATAGCTGCATAACATGAAGAACCAGTGGCATCCACATCTGCAGGACATGAAGAACCAGTGGCATCTACAGAACGTGAAGAACCAGTGACATCTACATCTACAGAACGTGAAGAACCAGTGGCATCAACATCTGCAGAACGTGAAGAACCAGTGACATCTACATCTGCTGAACGTGAAGAACCAGTGACATCTACATCTGCAGAACATGAAGAACCAGTGGTATCTACATCTGCAGAACGTGAAGAACCAGTGGCATCTACATCTGCAGAACGTGAAGAACCAGTGACATCTACATCTACAGAACGTGAAGAACCAGTGGCATCAACATCTGCAGAACGTGAAGAACCAGTGACATCTACATCTGCTGAACGTGAAGAACCAGTGACATCTACATCTGCAGAACATGAAGAACCAGTGGTATCTACATCTGCAGAACGTGAAGAACCAGTGGCATCTACATCTGCAGAACGTGAAGAACCAGTGACATCTACATCTACAGAACGTGAAGAACCAGTGGCATCAACATCTGCAGAACGTGAAGAACCAGTGGCTTCTACATCTACAGAACATGAAGAACCAGTGGCATCTACATCTGCAGAACATGAAGAACCAGTGGTATCTACATCTGCAGAACGTGAAGAACCAGTGGCATCTACATCTGCTGAACGTGAAGAACCAGTGGCATCTAAATCTGCAGAACATGATGAACCAGTGACATCTACATCTGCTGAACGTGAAGAACCAGTGGCATCTACATCTGTAGAACGGGAAGAACCAGTGGCATCTACATCTACAGAACGTGAAGAACCAGTGGCATCTACATCTGCAGAACGTGAAAAACCAGTGGCATCTACATCTGCAAAACGTGAAGAACCAGTGACATCTACATCTGCAGAACGTGAAAAACCAGTGGCATCTACATCTGCAGAACGTGAAGAACCAGTGGCATCTACATCTACAGAACGTGAAGAACCAGTGGCATCAACATCTGCAGAACGTGAAGAACCAGTGACATCTACATCTGCTGAACGTGAAGAACCAGTGACATCTACATCTGCAGAACATGAAGAACCAGTGGTATCTACATCTGCAGAACGTGAAGAACCAGTGGCATCTACATCTGCAGAACGTGAAGAACCAGTGACATCTACATCTACAGAACGTGAAGAACCAGTGGCATCAACATCTGCAGAACGTGAAGAACCAGTGGCTTCTACATCTACAGAACATGAAGAACCAGTGGCATCTACATCTGCAGAGCATGAAGAGCCAGTGGTATCTGCATCTGCAGAACGTGAAGAACCAGTGGCATCTACATCTGCAGAACGTGAAGAACCAGTGACATCTACATCTACAGAACGTGAAGAACCAGTGGCATCAACATCTGCAGAACGTGAAGAACCAGTGACATCTACATCTGCTGAACGTGAAGAACCAGTGGCATCTACATCTGCAGAACATGATGAACCAGTGACATCTACATCTGCTGAACGTGAAGAACCAGTGGCATCTACATCTGTAGAACGGGAAGAACCAGTGGCATCTACATCTACAGAACGTGAAGAACCAGTGGCATCTACATCTGCAGAACGTGAAAAACCAGTGGCATCTACATCTGCAAAACGTGAAGAACCAGTGACATCTACATCTGCAGAACGTGAAAAACCAGTGGCATCTACATCTGCAGAACGTGAAGAACCAGTGGCATCTACATCTACAGAACGTGAAGAACCAGTGGCATCTACATCTGCAGAACATGATGAACCAGTGGCATCTACATCTGCAGAACGTGAAGAACCAGTGGCATCTACATCTGCAAAACATGATGAACCAGTGACATCTACATCTGCAGAACATGATGAACCAGTGGCATCTACATATACAGAACGTGAAGAACCAGTGGCATCTACATCTGCAGAACATGATGAACCAGTCACATCTACATCTGCAGAACGTGAAGAACCAGTGACATCTACATCTGCAGAACGTGAAGAACCAGTGACATCTACATCTGCAGAACATGATGAACCAGTGACATCTACATCTGCAGAACGTGAAGAACCAGTGGCATCTACATCTACAGAACGTGAAGAACCAGTGGCATCTACATCTGCAGAACGTGATGAACCAGTGGCATCTACATCTGCAGAATATGAAGAACCAGTGGCATCTACATCTGCAGAACGTGAAGAACCAGTGGCATCTACATCTGCAGAACATGAAGAACCAGTGGCATCTACATCTGCAGAACGTGAAAAACCAGTGGCATCTACATCTGCAGAACGTGAAGAACCAGTGACATCTACATCTACAGAACGTGAAGAACCAGTGGCATCAACATCTGCAGAACGTGAAGAACCAGTGGCTTCTACATCTACAGAACATGAAGAACCAGTGGCATCTACATCTGCAGAGCATGAAGAGCCAGTGGTATCTACATCTGCAGAACGTGAAGAACCAGTGGCATCTACATCTGCAGAACGTGAAGAACCAGTGACATCTACATCTACAGAACGTGAAGAACCAGTGGCATCAACATCTGCAGAACGTGAAGAACCAGTGACATCTACATCTGCTGAACGTGAAGAACCAGTGGCATCTACATCTGCAGAACATGATGAACCAGTGACATCTACATCTGCTGAACGTGAAGAACCAGTGGCATCTACATCTGTAGAACGGGAAGAACCAGTGGCATCTACATCTACAGAACGTGAAGAACCAGTGGCATCTACATCTGCAGAACGTGAAAAACCAGTGGCATCTACATCTGCAAAACGTGAAGAACCAGTGACATCTACATCTGCAGAACGTGAAAAACCAGTGGCATCTACATCTGCAGAACGTGAAGAACCAGTGGCATCTACATCTACAGAACGTGAAGAACCAGTGGCATCTACATCTGCAGAACATGATGAACCAGTGGCATCTACATCTGCAGAACGTGAAGAACCAGTGGCATCTACATCTGCAAAACATGATGAACCAGTGACATCTACATCTGCAGAACATGATGAACCAGTGGCATCTACATATACAGAACGTGAAGAACCAGTGGCATCTACATCTGCAGAACATGATGAACCAGTCACATCTACATCTGCAGAACGTGAAGAACCAGTGACATCTACATCTGCAGAACGTGAAGAACCAGTGACATCTACATCTGCAGAACATGATGAACCAGTGACATCTACATCTGCAGAACGTGAAGAACCAGTCGCATCTACATCTACAGAACGTGAAGAACCAGTGGCATCTACATCTGCAGAACGTGATGAACCAGTGGCATCTACATCTGCAGAATATGAAGAACCAGTGGCATCTACATCTGCAGAACGTGAAGAACCAGTGGCATCTACATCTGCAGAACATGAAGAACCAGTGGCATCTACATCTGCAGAACGTGAAAAACCAGTGGCATCTACATCTGCAGAACGTGAAGAACCAGTGACATCTACATCTACAGAACGTGAAGAACCATTGTCATCTACATCTACAGAACGTGAAGAACCAGTGGCATCTACATCTGCAGAACGTGAAAAACCAATGGCATCTACATCTGCAAAACGTGAAGAACCAGTGACATCTACATCTGCAGAACGTGAAAAACCAGTGGCATCTACATCTGCAGAACGTGAAGACCAGTGGCATCTACATCTACAGAACGTGAAGAACCAGTGGCATCTACATCTGCAGAACATGATGAACCAGTGGCATCTACATCTGCAGAACGTGAAGAACCAGTGGTATCTACATCTGCAGAACGTGAAGAACCAGTGGCATCTACATCTGCATAACGTGAAGAACCAGTGGCATCTACATCTACAGGAGATTATATAACGTGTAAAGCCACTCCCCGTGTTTAGTGTACACGCCGTACGACATGTTTGTAATTGACGGGAGTAAAGTTGGACGTACGAACAAATGGAGGCAGCAGAGGGCAGTGCTGTAAGTACACTGCTGCTGCTGATGTGATGGTGAAAATGACGCAGCTGAGAGGGTGTTTGGCCTACTCTGCCATGTTGGCCAGTAGACTTTCCCCCACTACCACGTGCAACCTGCCCAATCGACGACTTTGCTGATACGGATCGTACTGAACGCTCCGTCTTCATGTGGGTCGAACGGAGGAGATTGGTAGACGTGGATCGTACTGAACGCTCCGTCTCCGCGTGTGCCGTACCAGGCTTGCGCTCCCCGGTCTGCTTGCTCTTCACGAAGCAGTTGATGTCTTCCTGGACGTCGCTCTTCTCCAGCGACAGCCGCACTTCTTCGTACGCCTACAACCACAACAACAACAACAATCACCACAACCACCCAAACAACAACCAGCTCAACTACAACAACCACAACAACCATGACCACAACAAAAACAACCACCATGATCACAACAACCACCAAAACCACACCAACAACCACCACAACCAAAACCCACCACCACAACAACCACCATGACCATAGCAACAACATCACAACCACAACAACCACAACTACCACAACAACCGTAACAACCACCATGACCACAACAACCACAACAAACACCACAACCACGATGACCACAACAACAACCACCATGACCTCAACAACCGTATCCACAATAACCACAACAAACACATCACTTGCATAAACAACAACAACCACCCCAATACGAAGACAACCACAGTCACAGCTACATCAACCACGACCATGGGTGAGCGTGGGTGAGCGTGGTGATGGAGGTGAGAGTGGTGAGGGAGGGTGAGCGTGGTGAGGGAGGGTGAGCGTGGTGAGGGAGGGTGAGCGTGGTGAGGGTGGGTGAGCGTGGTGAGGGTGGGTGAGCGTGGTGAGGGGGGTGAGCGTGGTGATGGAGGGTGAGCGTGGTGAGGGAGGGTGAGGGTGGTGAGGGAGGGTGAACGTGGTGAGGGAGGGTGAGCGTGGTGAGGGTGGGTGAGCGTGGTGAGGGAGGGTGAGCGTGGTGAGGGTGGGTGAGCGTGGTGAGCGAGGGTGAGGGTGGGTGAGCGTGGTGAGGGTGGGTGAGCGTGGTGAGGGTGGGTGAGCGTGGTGAGGGTGGTGAGCGTGGTGAGGGTGGGTGAGCGTGGTGAGCGTGGTGAGGGTGGGTGAGCGAGGGTGGGCGTGGTAAGGGAGGGTGAGCGTGGTGAGGGTGGGTGAGCGTGGTGAGGGAGGGTGAGCGTGGTGAGGGAGGGTGAGCGTGGTGAGGGTGGGTGAGCGTGGTGAGGGAGGGTGAGCGTGGTGATGGAGGGTGAGCGTGGTGAGGGTGGGTGAGCGTGGTGAGGGAGGGTGAGCGTGGTGAGGGAGGGTGAGCGTGGTGATGGTGGGTGAGCGTGGTGAGGCAGGGGTGAGCGTGTTGAGGGTGGGTGAGCGTGGTGAGGGAGGGTGAGCGTGGTGAGGGTGGGTGAGCGTGGTGAGCGAGGGTGAGGGTGGGTGAGCGTGGTGAGGGTGGGTGAGCGTGGTGAGGGTGGGTGAGCGTGGTGAGGGTGGGTGAGCGTGGTGAGCGTGGTGAGGGTGGGGTGAGCGTGGTGAGGGTGGGTGAGCGTGGTGAGGGTGGGTGACCGTGGTGAGCGTGGTGAGGGTGGGTGAGCGAGGGTGAGCGTGGTGAGGGTGGGTGAGCGTGGTGAGGGAGGGTGAGCGTGGTTGAGGGAGGGTGAGCGTGGTGAGGGTGGTGAGCGTGGTGAGGGAGGGTGAGCGTGGTGATGGAGGGTGAGCGTGGTGAGGGATGGTGAGCGTGGTGAGGGATGGTGAGCGTGGTGAGGGAGGGTGAGCGTGGTGAGGGTGGGTGAGCGTGGTGAGGCAGGGTGAGCGTGGTGATGGTGGGTGAGCGTGGTGAGGGTGGGTGAGGGTGGTGAGGCAGGGTGAGCGTGGTGAGGGTGGGTGAGCGTGGTGAGGGTGGGTGAGGGTGGTGAGGGTGGTGAGGGTGGGTGAGCGTGGTGAGGGTGGGTGAGGGTGGGTGAGGGTGGTGAGCGTGGTGAGGGTGAGCGTGGTGAGGGAGGGTGAGGGAGGGTGAGCGTGGTGAGGGAGGGTGAGCGTGGTGAGGGTGGGTGAGCGTGGTGAGGGAGGGTGAGCGTGGTGAGGAGGGTGAGGTGTAGAGGGTGAGGGTGGGTGAGCGTGGTGAGGGAGGGTGAGCGTGGTGAGGTGGTGAGCGTGGTGAGGTGGGGTGAGCGTGGTGAGGGTGGTGAGCGTGGTGATGGAGGGTGAGCGTGGTGAGGGAGGGTGAGGTGGTGAGGGAGGGTGAACGTGGTGGGGGGGTGAGCGTGGTGGGGTGGGTGAGCGTGGTGAGGGAGGGTGAGCGTGGTGAGGGTGGGTGAGCGTGTGAGCGAGGGTGAGGGTGGGTGAGCGTGGTGAGGGTGGGTGAGCGTGTGAGGGGTAGGTGTGATGGTGGGTGAGCGTGGTGAGCGTGGTGAGGGTGGTGAGCGTGGTGAGCGTGGTGAGGGTGGGTGAGCGAGGGTGGGCCGTGGTGAGGGAGGGTGAGTGTGGTGAGGGTGGGTGAGCGTGGTGAGGGTGGGTGAGCGTGGTGAGGGAGGGTGAGCGTGGTGAGGGTGGGTGAGCGTGGTGAGGGAGGGTGAGCGTGGTGAGGGATGGTGAGCGTGGTGAGGGAGGTGTGAGCGTGGTGAGAGAGGGGAGCGTGGTGAGGGTGGGTGAGCGTGGTGAGGCAGGTGAGCGTGGTGATGGTGGGTGAGCGTGGTGAGGGTGGGTGAGGGTGGTGAGGCAGGGTGAGCGTGGTGAGGGTGGGTGAGCGTGGTGAGGGTGGGTGAGGTGGTGAGGGTGGTGAGGGGGGTGAGCGTGTGAGGGTGGGTAAGGGTGGGTGAGGGTGGTGAGCGTGGTGAGGGTGGGTGAAACGTGGTGAGGGTGGGTGAGCGTGGTGAGGGAAGGTGATGGAGGGTGAGCGTGGTGAGGGAGGGTGAGGGTGGTGAGGGGGGGTGAGGGTGGGTGAGCGTGGTGAGGTTGGGTGAGCGGAGGTGAGGGTGGGGTGTGAGCGTGGTGAGCCGTGGTGAGGGTGGGGTGAGCGTGGTGAGCTTGGTGGAAGGTGGGTGAGCGTAGGGTGGGCGGGGTGAGGGAGGGTGAGTGTGGTGAGGGTGGGTGAGCGTGGTGAGGGGTGGGTGAGCGTGGTGAGGGTGGGTGAGCGGGTGGTGAGGGTGGGTGAGCGGTGGTGAAGCGGTGGTGAGGGTGGGTGAGCGTGGTGAGCGTGGTGAGGGAGGGTGAGCGTGGTGAGAGGAGGGTGAGCGTGGTGAGGGTGGGTGAGCGTGGTGAGGAGGGTGAGCGTGGTGAGGGAGGGTGAGGGTGGTGAGGGAGGGTGAGCGTGGTGAGGGAGGGTGAGGTGGTGAGGGTGGTGAGCGTGGTGAGGGTGGGTGAGGGTGGTGAGGGTGGTGAGGGGTGGGTGAGCGTGGTGAGGGTGGGTGAGGGTGGGTGAGGGTGGTGAGCGTGGTGAGGGTGGGTGAACGTGGTGAGGGAGGGTGAGCGTGGTGAGGGTGGGTGGGGGAGGGTGAGGGAGTGTGAGGGTGGGTGAGGGTGGTGAGGGTGGGTGAGGGTGGTGAGGGAGGGTGAGCGTGGTGAGGGAGGGTGAGCGTGGTGAGGGTGGGTGAGGGTGGTGAGGGTGGGTGAGCGTGGTGAGGGTGGGTGAGCGTGGTGAGGGAGGGTGAGCGTGGTGAGGGTGGGTGAGCGTGGTGAGGGTGGGTGAGCGTGGTGAGGGAGGGTGAGCGTGGTGAGCGAGGGTGAGGGTGGGTGAGCGTGGTGAGGTGGGTGAGCGTGGTGAGGGAGGGTGAGGGTGGTGAGGGACGGTGGCGAGTGGTGAGCGAGGGTGAGGGTGGTGAGGGAGGGTGAGCGTGGTGATGGTGGGTGAGCGTGGTGAGGGTGGGTGAGCGTGGTGAGGGAGGGTGAGCGTGGTGAGGGTGGTGAGGGTGTGAGCGTGGTGGGAGGGTGAGCGTGGTGAGCGAGGGTGAGCGTGGTGAGGGGGGTGAGGGTGGTGAGGGAGGGTGGGCCTGGTGAGGGTGGGTGAGCGTGGTGAGGGAGGGTGAGCGTGGTGAGGGAGGGTGAGCGTGGTGAGGCAGGGTGAGCGTGGTGATGGTGGGTGAGCATGGGTGAGGGAGGGTGAGCGTGGTGAGGCAGGGTGAGCGTGGTGCTGGTGGGTGAGCGTGGTGAGGGAGGGGAGCGTGGTGAGGGAGGTGAGCGTGGTGAGGGTGGGTGAACGTGGGGTGAAGGGGAGGGTGAGCGTGGTGAGGGTGGGTGAGCGTGGTGAGGGTGGGTGAGCGTGGTGAGCGAGGGAGGGTGGGTGAGCGTGGTGAGGGTGGTGAGCGTGGTGAGCGTGGTGAGGGTGGGTGAGCGTGGTGAGGGTGGGTGAGCGTGGTGAGGGTGGGCGAGCGTGGTGAGGTTGGGTGAGCGTGTGGGGTGGGTGAGCGTGGTGAGCGGGTGAGCGTGGTGAGGTGTGGTGTGAGCGTGGTGAGGATGGTGAGCGTGGTGAGGGTGGTGAGCGTGGTGAGGGGAGGGTGAGCGTGTGAGAGGGTGGTGATGGTGGGTGAGCGTGGTGAGGGAGGGTGAGCGTGGTGAGGGAGGGTGAGGGTTGGTGAGGGAGGGTGAGGGTGGGTGAGCGTGGTGAGGGAGGGTGAGCGTGGTGAGGGGTGGGTGAGCGTGGTGAGGGTGGGTGAGCGTGGTGAGGGTGGGTGAGCGTGGTGATGGAGGGTGAAGCGTGGTGAGGGAGGGTGAGGGTGGTGAGGGAGGGTGAACGTGGTGAGGGAGGGTGAGCGTGGGTGAGGGTGGGTGAGCGTGGTGAGGGAGGGTGAGCGTGGTGAGGGTGGGTGAGCGTGGTGAGCGAGGGTGAGGGTGGGTGAGCGTGGTGAGGGTGGGTGAGCGTGGTGAGGGTGGGTGAGCGTGGTGAGGGTGGGTGAGCGTGGTGAGCGTGGTGAGGGTGGGTGAGCGTGGTGAGCGTGGTGAGGGTGGGTGAGCGAGGGTGGGCGTGGTGAGGAGGGTGAGTGTGGTGAGGGTGGGTGAGCGTGGTGAGGGTGGGTGAGCGTGGGTGAGGGAGGGTGAGCGTGGTGAGGGTGGGTGAGGTGGTGAGGGAGGGTGGAGCGTGGTGAGGGATGGTGAGCGTGGTGAGGGAGGGTGAGCGTGGTGAGAGCGGGTGAGCGTGGTGAGGGTGGGTGAGCGTGGTGAGGCAGGGTGAGCGTGGTGATGGTGGGTGAGCGTGGTGAGGGTGGGTGAGGGTGGTGAGGCAGGGTGAGCGTGGTGAGGGTGGGTGAGCGTGGTGAGGGTGGGTGAGGAGTGGTGAGGGTCGGTGAGGGTGGGTTGAGCGTGGTGAGGGTGGGTAAGGGTGGGTGAGGGTGGTGAGCGGGTGAGGGTGGGTGAAAGTGGTGAGGGTGGGTGAGCGTGGTGAGGGAAGGTGATTGGAGGTGAGCGTGGTGAGGGATGGGTGAGGGTGGTGAGGGAGGGTGAGGGTGGGTGAAGCGTGGTGAGGGTGGGTGAGCGTGGGAGGGTGGGTGAGCGTGGTGAGCGTGGTGAGGGTGGGGAGCTGGTGAGGTGGTGAAGGTGGTGAGAGAGGGTGGGCGTGTGGTGAGGGAGGGTGAGTGGGGTGAGGGTGGGTGAGCGTGGTGAGGGTGGGTGAGCGTGGTGAGGGTGGGGTGAGCGTGGTGAGGGTGGTGAGCGTGGTGAGCGTGGTGAGGGTGGGTGAGCGTGGTGAGCGTGGTGAGGGAGGGTGAGCGTGTGAGGGAGGGTGAGCGTGGTGAGGGTGGTGTGAGCGGGGAGGGAGGGTGAGCGTGGTGAGGGAGGGGAGGGTGGTGAGGGGGTGAGCGTGGTGAGGGAGGGTGAGCGTGGTGAGGGTGGGTGAGCGTGGTGAGGGTGGGTGAGGGTGGTGAGGGTGGTGAGGGTGGGTGAGCGTGGTGAGGGTGGGTGAGGGTGGGTGAGGGTGTGTGAGCGTGGTGAGGGTGGGGAACGTGGTGAGGGAGGGTGAGCGTGGTGAGGGTGGTGGGGGAGGGTGAGGGAGTGTGAGGGTGGGTGAGGGTGGTGAGGGTGTGAGGGGGTGAGGGAGGGTGAGCGTGGTGAGGGAGGGTGAGCGTGGTGAGGGTGGGTGAGCGTGGTGAGGGTGGGTGAGCGTGGGTGAGGGAGGGTGAGCGTGGTGAGGGTGGTGAGCGTGGGTGAGGGTGGGTGAGCGGGGTGAGGGAGGGTGAGCCGTGTTGAGCGAGGGTGAGGGTGGGTGAGCGTGGTGGATGGTGGGGTGAGCGTGGTGAGGGTAGGGTGAGGGTGGTGAGGGACGGTGAGCGGTGGTGAGCGAGGGTGAGGGTGGTTGAGGGAGGGTGAGCGTGGTGATGGTGGGTGAGCGTGGTGAGGGTGGGTGAGCGTGTGAGGGAGGGTGAGCGTGGTGAGGGTGGGAGTGAGGGTGAGGAGCGTGGTGAGGGAGGGTGAGCGTGGTGAGCGAGGGTGAGCGTGGGGAGGGTGGGTGAGGGTGGTGAGGGAGGTGGCCTGGTGAGGGTGGGTGAGCGTGGTGAGGGAGGGTGAGCGTGGTGAGGGAGGGTGAGAGTGGGAGGCAGGGTGAGCGGTGGTGATGGGGGGTGAGCATGGTGAGGGAGGGTGAGCGTGGTGAGGCAGGGTGAGCGTGGTGATGGTGGTGTGAGCGTGGTGAGGGAGGGGTGAGCGTGGTGAGGGAGGGTGAGCTGGTGAGGTGGGTGAACGTGGTGAGGGAGGGTGAGCGTGGTGAGGGTGGGTGAGCGTGGTGAGGGTGGGTGAGAGTGGTGAGCGAGGGTGAGGGGGTGGGTGGTGTGGGAGGTGGGTGAGCGTGGTGAGCGTGGTGAGGGTGGGTGAGCGTGGTGAGGGGGGGTGAGCGTGGTGAGGGTGGCGAGCGTGGTGAGGTTGGTTGGGTGAGCGTGGTGAGGTGGGTGAGCGTGGTGAGCGAGGTGGGGAGCGTGGTGAGGGTGGTGGAGCGTGGTGAGGATGGTGAGCGTGGTGAGGGTGGTGAGCGTGGTGAGGGAGGGTGAGCGTGGTGAGGTGGTGATGGTGGGTGGCGTGGTGAGGGAGGGTGAGCGTGGTGAGGGTGGTTGAGCGTGGTGAGGGGTGGGGAGCTGGTGAGGGAGGGTGAGCGTGGTGAGGGCAGGGTGAGCGTGGTGTGGTGGGTGAGCGTGGTGAGGGTGGGTGAGCGTGGTAGGCAGGGTGAGCGTGGTGAGGGTGGGTGAGCGTGGTGAGCATGGTGAGGGTGGGTGAGGGTGGGTGAGGCAGGGTGAGCGTGGGTGAGGGAGGGTGAGCGGTGAGGGAGGGG
>NW_026891397.1:0-11265 GCF_015708825.2 Lethenteron reissneri
ACCGCCCCCCCCCCACACCCGGCCGAGCCGGTCTTGCAGGGCCACGCGTCACGCATGCGCGCGCCTTCGCGCGGCGGCTGCGGCCAACGGGGTGAATTGTGATCATCTCACTCCTCTCTCTCTATCCCCTCTCTCTTTTCTCTCTCTTTTCTCTCTCCCCTGTCTCTCTTCTCTCTCTCTCTCGACCCCCCCACTCCACTCCCTCTAAAAAAAGAGGAAAATTAATATTTTCACAAGGATTGCGAAAAGCGCACTACGGAATAAAAACAGGAAAGAACGAATGACGCCAGGGGAGCGAGCGGGCGTTGTGGGGGGGGGGAGAGGAAACTGAGCGGATCTTAAAAAAAACCGCGACGCTTTCCACCCTTCTCGCCCCCCCACTCTCCCCCCACTCTCCCCCCCCCCCCCGTTTCACCCCAACGTTTACCCCTCCCCCTACCCCCCACCGGCCACGGCTCCACGCCGTCCGCACGGCGTCACGGGGAGGTCGCGGGTTCCAGGCGTCAGATCAAATAAAAGACGCCTCACCTGGAATTTACAACAGCCCTGCCTTTGCGCATGAGTGCCGTTGCGTGCGGTGGCGAGTGTGCGTGTCGGGCCGGCGGGAGCATGCGGGGTACGTGGGGTTTGTGGGGGGGGTGGAGGGGAGTGATGGGGGGTTGAGTGCATAGGTGGGAGGAGGAGAGGGAGGGGCGGGTGGGGGGGATCAAGGAGAGCGGAGCGCCCGTGCCGCGGTCCCGGCGTATGGAGCGAGACGCCACCCAGAACATGAACGTAGCAGCTCTTCGCCACAACCCACCACATCTCCGTGTCTCTGGGTGCCGCGCGCGTTGGAACGCTGAGCCCCCCCCGCCCCCCTCTATGCGCGTGCTTTAAGGTTCGTTAGTGGGACATGGACGACTTTCAAGTGACTTTCTGGAGCGCTCCAGTGACGTCAATGCAGGGGACGTCGTGTTAAACAAAACGGTATGTGGGTAGTGGCGTCACTTTGACCGCGCATGAAAGTCTCCGTATTTTTTGTTTCATTAAAGCGGCTTACAAGTCTCGCCTGCCAGACAGGCATCTCCAGTCTGGCCGTGGGTGGCAAATGGAGTGGGGTCTAGCGATTCTGCCCCACCCTCTACTCGCGATCAACGAATTAATTGGCCGGTAACACTTTACTATGTAGAGGGCTACAGAGCGTGGGCAATTGTTGGTATCGCCGCCGGCTCATCACCGCATGGATGCTGCTGCTGCTGCCCTTACCGCTCCTCACCTGTGGTCCCCTCCTCCTAGCACCTCTGAGTCGTCCTCCTCTCTCTCTCTCTCTGAGTCGTCTCTCTCTGAGTCGCGCCCCCTCTCTCTCTCTGAGTCGTCCTCTCTCTCTGAGTCGCCCCCTCTTTCTCTCTGAGTCGTCCTCTCTCTCTGAGTCGTCTCTCTCTCTGAGTCGCCCCCCTCTCTCTCTGAGTCGTCCTCTCTCTCTCTCTGAGTCGCCCCCTCTTTCTCTCTGAGTCGTCCTCTCTCTCTCTGAGTCGTCCTCTCTCTCTCTGAGTCGTCCTCTCCCTCCCAACGACAGCGACGAGCGGATCCTGTTTGGCGTCAGCTCTGCGTTCCATACGAACTATTAACATTTCAACGCGTTTTAATTACCTTGATTCAATCATAGATCCTTGTTCACACTGCGGTTAATATATCGCGAGCTTCGGAATAGAACTGAGTTCACCGCTTCGTTACGCCCCTGCGAGCTACGAGGTTTGGAGGCGCGTTAGTTGCGGGAAGCCCACGGGACATCCTCCCCCGTGACAGAGACGGATGATCTCCCCTCCCCGTCCCTTGGAACCGTCGCCAGTTCGCCCGCTCCCCTCCACAAGACGAACCCCTCGACCCCCCCACCCCCCCCCGGGGCGACGTGGCGACTCAAGCCCGCGGGGAGAGAGGGGAGACATCCCGTGTCACGACCCCGGCGTCGCTCCTCGGCAGGGTAGAGTTAGGAGATCGTTAGTGGTGAGATAGTTAACGAGTTTATCATCAGGAGCAACTTGATTGTGAACTAGTATAGTAGGAGCTGGTTAAAAGCTAGCTCGTAATCATCTTTATATCAGCTCGTTGGTAGTTGGTGAGTTAGTTCATGTGAGTCATTACCAACACAGTGAGCTACTTACTAAGTTATTGAGTTAGCAGTGGGTACAGCGGGAGTCCGAACCTCTAACTCAGGACTCATGGAGTGGGCCAGGCACCGCGGGGGACACGGGAGCATGCGTGTGTGTGAGGGTGTGTGAGTGTGTGAGTGCGTGTGAGTGTGTGTGTGGGGAGCGGTAGTGTAGCGGTTAGCGCGCTGCGCTATGAACCTGGCGACCCGGGTTCGATTCCCGCTCACGGCTAACACCAGTGACGATTATCTGAAACGGTCCTGGGCCTCCCCTAGGTCGACTCAGCCTTAAATGAGTACCTGGTGCGGTGTGTAAACATCGCCACTAGGGAGACAAAGGCGGTCGGGCGTGGTGCTGGCCACCCCCCCCTCGTGTACCGTTCCGGCCTTCATAGGGTGCTCGCTAACAGCACTTGCCCCTACAGTCGTTCAGGCTATACGGGGGATCTTTGTCTTTGTGTGCGTGGTGGTGCGTGTGTGTGTGCGTGTGTGTGTGCGTGTGAGTGTGTGTGTGTGCGTGTGAGTGTGCTGAGTGTGTGTGTGTGTGTGTGCGTGTGGTGTGCGTGTGTGAGTGTGCGAGTGTGTGAGTGAGTGTGTGTGTGTGAGTGTGTGTGTGCGTGTGAGTGAGTGTGTGAGTGTGCGAGTGTGTGCGGGGGGCGGTAGCGTAGCGGTCAGCGCGCTGCGCTACGAACCCAGCGACCCGAGTTCCCGCTCGGGGCCAACCCCAGTGGCAATGGTCGACGATGCCCCCAATGAGTTCCCGGTGCGTTGTGTGAGACAAAGGCGGTCGGGCGCTGCGCTGACTACCCACTATGTGTGTACTCTGTGTGTGTATAGGGGTGTATAGGTGTGTGTGTAGTCTGTGTGTAGGGGTGTATAGTGTGTGTGTAGGTGTGTTGTGTGTGTGTGTATGTACTCTGTGTGTAGGTGTGTGTGTACTCTGTGTGTAGGTGTGTGTGTACTCTGTGTGTGTGTACTCTGTGTGTAGGTGTGTGTGTACTCTGTGTGTGTGTACTCTGAGTGTAGGTGTGTGTGTACTCTGTGTGTACTCTGTGTGTAGGTGTGTGTGTACTCTGTGTGTGTGTACTCTGTGTGTAGGTGTGTGTGTACTCTGTGTGTAGGTGTGTATGTACTCTGTGTGTATAGGGTGTGTATAGGTGGTGTGTGTAGGGTGTGTATAGTGTGTGTGTAGGTGTGTGTGTGTACTGTGTGTGTGTGTACTCTGTGGTGGGTGTGTGTGTACTCTGTGTGTGTGTACTCTGTGTGTGTGTACTCTGTGTAGGTGTGTGACTCTGGTGTGTGTATTGTGTGTACTCTGTGTAGGTCTGTGTGTACTCTGTGTGTAGGTGTGTGTGTACTCTGTGTGTAGGTGTGTGTGTACTCTGTGTGTAGGTGTGTGTACTCTGTGTGTGTGTACTCTGTGTGTAGGTGTGTGTACTCTGTGTGTAGGTGTGTGTGTACTCTGTGTGTGTAGGTGTGTGTGTACTCTGTGTGTAGGTGTGTGTGTACTCTGTGTGTACTCGTGTGTGTGTGTACTCTGTGTGTAGGTGTGTGTGTACTCTGTGTGTACTCGTGTGTTGTGTACTCTGTGTGTGTGTGTGTGTACTGTGTGTGTACTCTGTGTGTAGGTGTGGGTGTACTCTGTGTGTGTAGGTGTGTGTGTACTCTGTGTGTAGGTGTGTGTGTACTCTGTGTGTAGCTGTGTGTGTACTCTGTGTGTAGGTGTGTGTACTCTGTGTGTGTACTCTGTGTGTATGTGTGTGTGTACTCTGTGTGTAGGTGTGTGTGTACTCTGTGTGTGTGTACTCTGTGTGTAGGTGTGTGTGTACTCTGTGTGTAGGTGTGTGTGTACTCTGTGTGTGTAGGTGTGTGTGTACTCTGTGTGTAGGTGTGTGTGTACTCTGTGTGTGTGTGTACTCTGTGTGTACGTGCGCGGGTATTTTATTTTCCCGCTTCGCCGCGATCTCGCCTCGCGTTCCCGTGTCCGCTCCGTCACGCGGCGGCACGAGTCGACAAAACACGGCGGGGCCGCTCTGTCCCCCCCCCTCCCCGCTCCCTCCACCACCACCACAAACCACAAACACCCACGCACATCCCATCACCCGCTCCATTAGCCCCGCTCCGCCTGCTGCTTCCCCGCTGCGGAGTCGCCTCGTCATGAGGCAAACCGCGTGCATTGTGCCTGCGGTGCGTGTGTACGTGCGGTGTGTGTAGTGCGGTGTGTGTGTACGTGCGGTGTGTGTGTACGTGCGGTGTGTGTACGTGCGGTGTGTGTGTGCCTGCGGTGCGTGTGTACGTGCGGTGCGTGTGTACGTGCGGTGTGTGTGTACGTGCGGTGTGTGTATACGTGCGGTGTGTGTATACGTGCGGTGTGTGTATACGTGCGGTGTGTGTACGTGTGGTGTGTATACGTGCGGTGTGTGTACGTGCAGTGTGTGTACGTGCGGTGTGTATACGTGCGGTGTGTGTACGTGCGGGTGTGTGTACGTGCGGTGTGTATACGTGGGGTGTGTACGTGCGGTGTGCGTGTACGTGCGGTGTGCGTGTACATGCGGTGTGTGTACGTGCGGTGTGTGTGTACGTGCGGTGTGTGTGTACGTGCGGTGTGTGTGTACGTGCGGTGTGTGTGTACGTGCGGTGTGTGTGTACGTGCGGTGTGTGTACGTGCGGTGTGTGTACGTGCGGTGTGTGTGTACGTGCGGTGTGTGTACGTGCGGTGTGTGTACGTGCGGTGTGTATACGTGCGGTCTGTGTACGTGCGGTGTGTGTACGTGTGGTGTGTGTGTACGTGCGGTGTGTGTACGTGCGGTGTGTGTACGTGCGGTCTGTGTACGTGCGGTGTGTGTACGTGTGGTGTGTGTGTACGTGTGGTGTGGTACGTGTGGTGTGTGTACGTGTGGTGTGTGTGTACGTGTGGTGTGTGTACGTGCGGGTGTGTACGTGCGGTGCGTGTGCGTGTGGTGTGTGTATACGTGCGGTGTGTGTACGTGTGGTGTGTGTACGTATGGTGTGTGTGTACGTGGTGTGTGTACGTGCGGTGTGTACGTGCGGTGTGTGTACGTGCGGTGCGTGTACGTGTGGTGTGTGTGTACGTGCGGTGTGTGTACGTGCGGTGTGTACGTGCGGTGTGTGTACGTGCGGGTGTGTACGTGCGGTGTGTGTACGTGCGGTGTGTGTACGTGCGGTGTGTTAGTACGTGCGGTGTGTGTACGTGCGGTGTGTGTATACGTGCGGTGTGTGTGCGTGCTCGTGTCCTCGTGTGCGCCTCGCATGGACGGGACCCCCCGGCTGGGCTGTTGGGGGCGGCTGTGGTGGGGGGGGGGTGGGTGGGGTGGGGGGTTGGGGGTGGTGCGGGGGGGCTGCGTGTGGAGTCGGCGCGGGGGGGGGGGGGGTTACACCCGGGGCGGTTGGAGCCCCGCGCCCGTCACCTGCGCCTCGCTCGTTACCCGGCCACGTGCTTCCAGTTACTGCGGAACGCGGCGTGCGGGACGGCAGAGGGGGGAGGCTTGGGGGGGGGGGCTAGGGGGGGGGGGGCATTGAAGGGCGAGGGGGGGGTGTACGTGTGTGTGTGTTGTGCGAGTTTGATTCCCGATCACGGCCAACAACGGTGACGATTATCAGAACCAGTTGTGGGACTCCCTTAAGATTTATATTAGTAAATGGTTCGCTGCGTAAATATCAGTCATCGGGAGACAAAGGCGGTCGGGCGTGGTGCTGGCCACCCACCCTCTCGTGTGCCGTGCTGGCCTTCATAGGTGCTCGCTAATCAGCACTTGCCCCAACAGTCTGTCAAAGGCTCCACTGGGGATCTTTGTCTTGTGACTCCAGCGGTGTGTGTGTGGAGGGGGGGGGGGCTGTGATAACGCATGTGGTAGTGTGTTGAGAAAGAGTGACGATACGACACGCTATACAAACGCGCGGTGTGTATCAACAATGATCCCAGGCGTGACGCAAACAATCTTAGCGGTGACCCTAATGCCAACCAGAGCTATGTAAGCCTCACCCCAACCAACACGCGACCCTCAAGTGTGCATCTCGGACAGGGCCTTGCTCTGAACAGACGCCCTGACAGGAGCGCTGCGCATGCAGAATCACTCGCACGCAGCAGCAGCAGCAGCAGCAGCTTCTCCACTTCTACATCTCAAGCGCACTCCATTCTCTCGTGCAATGCGACGAACGCGGAATAAGAATTTTGGAGAGTGGGGTGAGGGAGAAACGAGGTAGGGAGATGGACAATGAGAGAGAGGGGGAGAGGGAAAACACGGGGACATACGACTAAGAAGGAAAGTAAAGGGATGGTCACGGAGAGGCAGTGACAGAGAAATATAGAAGAAGAGGGGAGATGGAAGAGAAATGAATGGGGGGGGGGTGAATAAGTGAGAGTTGAACATCGAGGAGGCTCGGAGAGGCATCTGGGTGACAACGAGGTGCGAGTGAGGAGGTGGGGACCAGGAGAAGGGGGGGGGGGACACGGACAGCGGACCTGAGATAGATAGAGGAGCACGGAGATGGGAGCAGGGAGCGGGGACCAGCGGGACCACCACACGCACCTCCGCGAACGCCGTCGGCTTCTTCTTGAGCTCCTCGCACTTGCGCAGTTTACAGATCTGGTGGCCCGTGCGCCGGTTCTTACAGCTCCGGCACTCGCCGCAGTTGAGGCGCCGCAGGCACGGCGGGCAGATCCCGCAGCGCTTCCGCTTTCTTGGCGGCCGACACGGAGGAGGCGGAGCCGCCCGCCGACGAGTGCGGTCCGGGCCCCGCCGCGCGCTTCACGGCGCACGAGGCCCCCTCGCCGGGTCCGGCCACGAGGCCCAGCCCGCCCAGCCCGGCGCCGCCCACGACCCCCGCGGCCCGGGCCCGGCCTCGGCGATGGCCGTGAGAGTCTCGTTGCCCGCCAGCTGGAAGGCGCTGCCCTGGGCAGCCCCGCGGGCGGAGGGTGCTGCTGGATGCCCCCCACCGCCGCCGCCTGCTGCTGCTGCTGCCCCGACGAGCCCTGCTTGGGCCGCGGCGTGTGCGCGTGCGCGTGCGGGGGCAGCGAGACGGACGGCGAGGAGCCCACTCCCGGCGAGGACATGGACGAGGCGGCGGCGGCCGCGGCCGCGGCGGCCGCGTGCACCATGGAGGGCAGCTCGAGGCGCAGCAGCATGCCCTTGGGGCCCAGCATGTCGCCGGGGTCATGGGCAGCCCGCAGCTGAGCAGGGCGTGCGCCGCCGCCGCCGCTTTGCTGGCGTTGTCCGACTGCAGGGACCCGTGGCCGGCGGCGGCCGCCGCGGCCGCCGCGGCCGCGGCGGCCGGGAGCAGCGCGTCGCGCGACAGGTAGGGGACCATGTGCACGAAGGACTGTCCAATGGGCACGGGCAGCATGGGGATGGGCTTGGACACCATGACCATGTGGTCGCTCATGCAGCCGCCCGCCGCGCTGCCCACTCCCGGGAAGAGCGCGTGGGGCCCCAGGTAGGCGCCGCTCGCGTGCAGCGCGGCCATGCCGCCGCCGCCGGCGAGCGCGGCCGCGTGCGCGCCGCGGGCCTTCATTAGGAAGCCGTCCCTCGCGAACGCCTCCACGGCGCACGCGTACTGCTGCTTGCCGAAGCCGAGCGCGTCGAAGGCCATCTCGGCGTAGCCCAGCGCGTCGTGTTCCCGCAGCGTGGGCTTGTCCAGAGACGATTGGCTCTTGCGCTTCGAGAGGTCGTACACCTTGGTGGACTGCGCCATGGCAGGCAGTGCCGCGGCGTGGACGATGACGCTGATGGCGCTTATGGTGACGGTGAAGATAGGCCGGCGACCTTGCGACGGTGGTCGGGGTCGATGGGTCGTTGGAGTTCTTCTTTCTTTATTCGCGTTAAGCCACGGGCGATGTGGCGGCGGGCGTGGAGCGAGCAGAGTCGACGCGAGTCCCCATGGCACGGAGTCTTGACGCGAACTTGTATCCTCAACCTAAAGTGAGCGAGCGAGAGAGACAAACAGGGCCGTGAGTAGGGAGCTGGGGTGGTGCTGGGATCGCGCCAGGGTCACGTTATACAGCGGCTGCGCGGCCTCGTGTGCGCGAGGTGACCTTCACTCCGCCGTGAGCGCGCGCTCACTGGTGCCCGCGTCGCGGACACGTGGCGGCAGCGGTGTGCACGAGTCGTGCGTCCGCAACTGCTGCGTCCTTGACGTGTCGCGTGTACACGCGGGTCGCGTGTGGCCGCTGGTGTGTTTGCAAGGACAGTGGTGTTTGTGCGCTCGTGCGTGTTTGGGTGTGTGTGTTTGATGTGTGTGTGTTGAGTGTGTGTGTGTGCGTGTTTGAGTGTGTGTGCGTGTTTGAGTGTGTGTGTGTGCGTGTTTGAGTGTGTGTGTGTGTTCGCCGTGGTTCGGGCCTTAATATGTGCTCGTTGATAGCACTTGCCACAGCAGTTTGGTAAAAACCTATCCGGGGGTGGGGAGGAATCTGTGTCTTTGTTTTGTGCGCGGTGTTTGAACGCCTCTTGTTTGCGCGCGTGTCCGGTGGCGCAGTCGTTTTCCCGTTGCGCTACGAAATTCTGAACCAATCCTGGGGCTCCCCTAGGTCGATTCAGCCTCAAATTAGTACCCGATGCGGTGTGTAAACATCGCCACTGGGGAGCCAAAGGCAGTTGGGCGTGATGCTGACAACCCGCCCCCGTGCGGGCCTTCATAAGTGCCAGCAGCACTTGCCCCAACAGTCTGTGAAGGCCCTGGGGGGGGGGGGGGTATTTGCGTGTGTGCGCGCGTCTGTTTGTGTTTGAGCAGTGTCTGTGTGTGCGTGCGGGTGCGTGTTTTTATTATCACCACCACCACCACCGCCACCTTTCATAAAGCCTCGCTCAGAGCGCCTCGCCCCAGCTGGGCCGAGAGGTCTGACCCCGCCGACTCCCCCCGCCACGGGGAAATTACGCAATTTACCCCGGGCCGATTGAATGCCGTGCGCGCTGGGGTGCGTCCTGTGGTGTATATGCTATTGTGTGGTGTCCTGTGGTGTGTATGCTATTGTGTGAGTGTACTGTGGGTGTATGCTATTGTGTGTGTGTTCTGTGTGTGTATGCTATTGTGTGTGTCCTGTGGTGTGTAGTGTGTGTGTACGTCCTGTGGTGTGTATGCTATTGTGTGTGTTCTGTGGTGTGTATGCTATTGTGTGTGTGTCCTGGGTGTATGCTATTGTGTGTGTCCTGTGGTGTGTGTGTGTCTCGTTGTGTATGTGAAATTTTCTATTTGTGTAAGTCTGGTTTATTTGTGTCTGTCTTTTCTTAGTATCTTTCTGCTACCCTTTGCTGTGCGTCTATGTGCGTGTCTTTGTGAGTATACATGTCTGCGTCGATGTGTATACGCGTGTATATGTTTCTGCGTGGCTGTAAACGTGTCTCTTCGTGTGTGTGCGTGTCCCTTGCGTGTCTCCGTATGTCTGGCTCTCTTCGCGCGTGTCCCTGCATGTCTCTCCCCGCGGTGGTGTCTCTGTGTCTGTCTGTGTGTCTGTCTGTGTGTGTCTGTCTGTGTGTGTCTGTCTGTGTGAGAGCGTCTCTCCCGTATGTGGAGAGGCGCTGTGCGCATGCGCGCTCGCGCCTGGCCTCGCCGGTCGCGCGCGGCACGGGTTAAGCGCGCGCGCGAGCGTGATGGTGGGGGAGGACGTGGGCCGCGGGGGGCGGGGGGCGGGGCCGCGGGGGGTGCGCGCGAGTGATAACGCCGCGCGCGATAATGGGCTCGCGGCCGCGCAGCCATAAATTTCATGCGCAGCTTCGCTCCCCCGTATCCCCCCCCCCTCCTCCTCCTCTCTCCCTCCCACATCCATTCCACCCCCGCCCCACAGCCTCCACGCACGCAGCCCGTTCTGTCTCTACCTCCTCTCCAAAAGCAATCCTCCCACGGTGCGCGCGTGCGTACACACGTACGCGCAGACAGATTGCGTACCGCCGGTGTGTAGTATACCAACTCGTACGCGCCTCCGATTGGCACGGTTGGCTACGTACGGTGCGAAAGAAGTTCAACATGCTTACACGCGGCAGAATGGCCACGTAAAACGTGCACGCGCTCACGCACGATTCCGTCAACACGGCGCTTGTGCCAGGCTAAGTGCACCTTGAGGATATCGTGTGAAGTGTCGAAGGCTCGCTGCAGACAGGAGGTGGTCACGGCACAGACCTCAAGTACGATGCGTTGACTGACTGAGATGACCTGCAGATATACCCTCTCTCGTTTCGCACACATTCTCTACGAAGACATGCATACACACACCTCGCTCGCACACGCGTGCCCAGCGCATTGAATGGTCACGCGCCTCTGTGTGCGCGTGGATGTGTGTACCTAGAAAGCGGTGGTGTAGAGGTCAGCGCGCTGCCCTACGAACCCGCTGACCCGAGGTCGGCTCCCGTTCACGGTCACCAACGCCAGTGGCGATGATTTTAGTCGCTTTACTGACATTCGTTATTTATACACATAAAGATGAGTTTTTTGTTACATAATTTGTTGTTCTTTCGCTCACACTCGAGTCAAGCTAGGTTGCCATTGCGAGACAAACTCATCTGCTCGTTGAGCTAGCTTTCACTTGGTTACAAATAAATAATATACATGCTATTGATAAGTATATTCGACGAAAGTTTTGCTGGCTGTATGGCTGGCAGGCAGGATGTCACGTCCGGAGGGAGCGACGGACGACGGGCTGATATTAAACATTTTCTTTTAAAACATTACAACGCCAACAAATCCGATCATTATACTTTTATAATGGAGATCGGGTTATAATAATTACTTTAGCGATCATTACGAGGCCACCACCCCCCACACTCCTCTCTTTTCTCTCATTGAATTTCTTTTCGCGAAAACACCCCCCCTCCCCGTCTCCTCCCTCCCCGCTGTGTGCGTCCATCGCCAAAACACAAAGGCTGTGGAGAGACAGATCGACGGGGCAGCTGATTGCGATCTGAGTGAGAATTCGTCAATTCTCCCCGCTGATTGCGATCGTAAACAAGTCCCCCCCACCACACCCATATGCGGAACGATGAAGCCTCGTGTGAATTTCGACTCGGGAATTCACTCGAATGGCACTCCGGCAAGTCGACGTCCACTTTAGTTTCATTTGTTTACATCCACGGAGCGCTTTGTTCATTTCCCGCAGACGTTGACAATGCGCCTGCTGGGTGGGGTTTGGC
>NW_026891398.1:0-15000 GCF_015708825.2 Lethenteron reissneri
ATGTGGAAATACTCCATTGCCGCACATATAAACTATTCAAGATATGTTTATTTGACCGCGAGGGCATATATAACACACAAATGGAATGGTCTTGGTGGGGAGGAAGGCAACTGGCATATTTGCATTCTTTATGGATGTTGGGGATAGTAGCTTGTGGTGGAACTTAATAAGGCATGGCTCATTGGAATTTCCGCCGACGAGCAAGGTGTAGTATGTACTCCTGTCAACTAGGTCGTCACTGTGATTAAACGAACCCGACTGCATTATTGGTCCACTCGGCCCAACAGAAACGATCGTACGGCGCATGTTTCATCAACGTTTGTGGAGAAGTGAAGGTCACGGGAAGGGGTTAAGCGTGGCGAGGAGGGCGCCGTTGGGGAGTGGCGCGCGCCGGTCCCGGCACGGAGCGATGGGTGCGCCAGCACCAGAGGGGGGAAATCGCACTCCCAGGGCAAGATCGTGCACGCACGCAGTCCCGGGACACGCGGCCAAAACACCGCCTCCAAGCACTCGTCCACCGCACGCCGTGAGTAATGGTAAGGTGGAGCATGCTGGAGGATTTTCAATGTCTTGCCGCAACAGGCCCTCGTTTGTCACAGCGCATCAGCCGCATCGCCACTGCATGCAGCGAACATGCAGCGATGGCAGGACATGCTCGCGTTGTAGATGAGTAAGTCACTTGACGTTTTTGTTTGTCTTCTTACAAGGCCAACGTCGGCTTACAAAAACGTAACTAAGGACGTGCACATCGAGGGTATTTTTGCAGTGTAATGACATCAAAACAGTTTGCTTTACCAAAACGAGCGTGTAAGAACGCCTTTCAAAGATTCCGATTTTAAGTCAGCAAGCTCTTTGTGAGCTTTAGTTTAACTCACAAACACGAGCCAGGCAATGTGTTTAAAAGCGAAAGTCCAATTTTAGTTTCCTGTTTGCTTGAATAGTCGTTTGCACATGCCAACACGTGATTTCAATCCCTCAACTTTATGGCCAAAGTGAGAATGCAGTACAGCATGCAGCAGGGCTTTCATGCACGACTGAGATTCTGTGTGTGCACAGGAGACATACCAAATTAATTCAGTGTCAAGGGAGAGTGAGCCATTGCAGACGAACATCATTCCTCTCCCCTAAAAATAACAAGAATGGCAAAATAAGACCCAGTCTCCAGCGGTGATCACAGGAAAGCGCGAGGTGGGAAGGAAAACCACAAAAAGCATTAGGAGCCGAGAAACAGTGTCAATATTGATCATAGGATGGCTGACGAACTTGAGGAATAGCCACACTGGCCCGGCAGAGCCAGACACGCATTTATATCATCTACATCAAGACCGTGCTTTTATAAAAGTTTAACAGCCCCATGAGGCATTGACACCCACAGACACAAAATGGATCTGTCAGACAATTTAAGCGGAGAATGGCGCTGAGGCCAGCACGTGCAGCTACACATTACAAGTGGCATGCATGTCACGTGTGTCATGGTCTATGACAGGTGTATAGCCATCTTGCATCAATTATTGAATACGATCCATCTTCCCCCCATGCAAATGTAAATCAGGCGAGGGTTGTATTTGTATTAAAATATGTACAAATGTTTTCTGTTTACGCAACCAAGCTGCCACGCAAATTGCAATGGGGCCTTAAAATGGTAAAATATCGGCAAATGTCACAAAACATAACATAGTAATGTACATAAAGACCCAGATGCCACGTGTTGACCGACACCACCACACGCAAGCTGCCCATCAACTGCGACCACCCGCTTATACCGCTGGATGAATCGAGGAGAGGGGGGATTTCAGAAACCTGCACTCGTGTTTCTAATGATATGCCGTGAGATACAATCGAGCTTTGTATTGAGCTCTGTTGAAGTTGACATTTATAACTACTCAACTGTTCTTATTATTATCATACACAGAGTAGATAACACTCACAACTATGTAACCAGACACTTCTAATTTACACACACACACAACAAGTTGCGTAGCTATTTCCTGTTTAATTTTGACACTGCTTCCATGTGGGGTTTGTTTCTTTTTGCCCTTATTTTCGTATTTCACAGAGACAACTACGGGGCTAAAAGGCATACAAGAGAAGCACACACGCCACATTTGGTTCAATCCGGTCTTCACAACGGCGCTATGCTTTGGTAGCACCAAGTCATGCACGTGGCATACATGGCAGGCAGCGGCAGGACCCCATTCAAACACACACACCACAGAGCCAACACCGAAATGGTCAACATTCGCCGACAGGCTTCACACACCACACAGCGCCTATGTTCTAGCAATTGTCGTGTACACGTTGACACACACAGACAAACGCAGGTGCTTCATCCACTCCAATTCGCTCCAAGCAGACGGAGTGTGACACGGAGATGGCCACAGTGGGACCCGTGCCCTCTGCCACCCGCGTCCTTCTCGTTACTTCACTGTAGCTGCTACCACGTGTGGAGTCGTCTACGGCCTTCGGATTAAACGTGCACATTTTCTAACCTTGGCCGTGACAACTTTGAAGAATAGGCCAATACGCTCGAGATGAGCTTCTTAAGAGCTCCCTTGACTGGAGTTTTTTCCCCAGCAGGGGCATGAGCACGCACTTTCTGCGCTGCGCCTTTACGGAATTGTTGTGATCTTGGCCATCACAACACCGCAATCCTGGTAAGAGTGACAGCCTTTAGCCAACTAGAATAGCAACAACAACGACAACAGTGTTGTAGTTTTCTTTTGTAATATAATCGAGGTCTCCCTTCGAGTGGCTAAGTTTAGTCTCAATGGGCTCGCGCACTGCTTCGTCAATGGGCGCAGACACTCCAGCAGCTCACGCACACAGCAGCAGCAGCTCACACACAGCAACTCACACACAGCAGCTCACACGCACAGCAGCTCACACGCACAGCAGCTCACGCACAGCAGGCACAGCAGACAGCAACTCACACACAGCAACTCACGCACAGCAGCTCACACACAGCAACTCACACACAGCAGCTCACGCACAGCAACTCACACAAGCAGCTCACGCACAGCAACTCACGCACCAGCAGCTCACACAAGCAACTCACGCACAGCAGCTCACACAGCAGGTCACACAGCAGCTCACACACAGCAACTCACGCACAGCAGCACACACAGCAGCAGCAGTCACACACAGCAAACTCACACACAGCAGCTCACGCACAGCAACCACGCACAGCAGGTCTCGCACAGCAGCTCACGCACAGCAGCTCACGCACAGCAGGTCACGCCAGCAGCTCACGCACAGCAGCTCACGCACAGCAGGTCACGCACAGCAGCTCACACACCAGGTCACGCACAGCAGCTCACGCACAGCAGCTCACGCACAGCAGGTCACGCACAGCAGCTCACGCACAGCAGCTCAACGCACAAGGTCACGCACAGCAGCTCACACAGCAGGTCACGCACAGCAGCTCACGCACAGCAGACTCACGCACAGCAGGTCACAACAGCAGGTCACAACAAGCACTCACAACAGCAGCTCACGCACATCAACTCACACAGCAACTCACCACAGCAGGTCACGCAACAGCAGCTCACGCACACAGGTCACGCACAGCAGCTCACCACAGCAGGTCACGCACAGCAGCTCACGCACAGCAGCTCACGCACACCAGGTCACGCACAGCAGCTCACGCACAGCAGGTCACGCACAGCAGCTCACGCACAGCAGCTCACGCACAGCAGCAGGTCACACACAGCAGGTCACACACAGCAACTCACACACAGCAGCTCACGCACATCAACTCACACACAGCAGGTCACACACAGCAACTCACACACAGCAGCTCACACACAACAGGTCACGCACAGCAGCTCACACACAGCAGCTCACACACAGCAGGTCACGCACAGCAACTCACGCACAGCAGCTCACGCACAGCAGGTCACGCACAGCAACTCACACACAACTCACGCACAGCAGCTCACACACAGCAACTCACGCACAGCAGCTCACACACAGCAACTCACGCACAGCAGCTCACACACAGCAGGTCACACACAGCAGCTCACACACAGCAACTCACGCACAGCAGCTCACACACAGGTCACACACAGCAGCTCACACACAGCAACTCACGCACAGCAACTCACACACAGCAACTCACGCACAGCAGCTCACGCACAGCAGCTCACACACAGCAATTCACACACAGCAGCTCACACACAGCAACTCACGCACAGCAACTCACGCACAGCAGCTCACACACAGCAATTCACACACAGCAGCTCACACACAGCAACTCACGCACAGCAACTCACGCACAGCAGCTCACACACAGCAGGTCACCACAGCAGCTCACACACAGCAATTCACACACAGCAGCTCACACACAGCAACTCACGCACAGCAACTCACGCACAGCAGCTCACACACAGCAATTCACACACAGCAGCTCACACAGCAACTCACGCACAGCAACTCACGCACAGCAGCTCACACACAGCAGGTCACACACAGCAGCTCACACACAGCAATTCACACACAGCAGCTCACACACAGCAACTCACGCACAGCAACTCACGCACAGCAGCTCACACACAGCAGGTCACACACAGCAGCTCACACAGCAATTCACACACAGCAGCTCACACACAGCAACTCACGCACAGCAACTCACGCACAGCAGCTCACACACAGCAGGTCACACACAGCAGCTCACACACAGCAATTCACACACAGCAGCTCACACACAGCAACTCACGCACAGCAACTCACGCACAGCAGCTCAAACACAGCAGGTCACACACAGCAGCTCACACACAGCAGGTCACGCACAGCAGCTCAAACACAGCAGGTCACACACAGCAATTCACACACAGCAACTCATGCACAGCAACTCACGCACAGCAACTCACGCACAGCAGCTCAAACACAGCAGGTCACACACAGCTCACACACAGCAGGTCACGCACAGCAGCTCAAACACAGCAGGTCACACACAGCAATTCACACACAGCAACTCACGCACAGCAACTCACGCACAGCAACTCACGCACAGCAGCTCAAACACAGCAGGTCACAACAGCAGCTCACACACAGCAGTCACGCACGCACAGCAGCTCAAACACAGCAGGTCACACACAGCAATTCACACACAGCAGCTCACGCACAGCAGCTCACGCACAGCTCACGCACAGCAGCTCACACAGCAGCTCACACACAGCAGCTCACACACAGCAGGTCACGCACAGCAGCTCAAACACAGCAGGTCACACACAGCAATTCACACACAGCAGCTCACGCACAGCAGCTCACGCACAGCAGCTCACGCACAGCAGCTCACACACAGCAGCTCACACACAGCAGCTCACGCACAGCAGCAGCGTGGTGCGCTGCCTGCTGCTGCTGCAGAAGGCAGAGGAGCGACACTCTCTGTACTCTCAGTAACCACGCAGGCGGCCGCTGCTGACAACTCGACCCCATCCACGCTGAAGGTGCACATCGCCACGCGGAGTGCGGGGCGATGTAGACGCACGCACGGAGAGGCCATATAAGTCGACGGGGAGCATGGGGGGGAAACGAGGCACACTCAAACACACATACCACACACACACAGACACCGACTGCTCCTAGACTCTGTGCGCATATCCATGGCCACGCTTCCACAAGTGTTTGCAAGAGATGTTTTCTTAAGTCAAGCGCACACACACTCGCATAGTTCATAACTTGTCCATCGTAACGTTTTAAACGAAGACAAATGCGCGTCTTGCACTGCAACTACACGTGGCTCGTATCAATTAAACAGACAAACATCCCGTATACCACTCACTATTTACACACACACTGTACCGTACCTTCATACCGTATTCCATTGTATTGTAAACACTTCCCCCAATAAATACACATCCCATACAAGCACGTTACCCTGTACACACACACACAACTCTCTATAGGCACACTTGATCCCATACATTCACAAGCATCCTGTAGACTCTCCCCCTATAGCCACATACCGTCGATTGCATACACATCCATCCCACGCCGGACACTCCACCTCTCCACACAATACGCGTGCAGTCTACTTAGCGCGCACACGCACTGCCATGCACCTAGCACCTCGCCCTGCTCCCACACTGCCATGCACCTAGCACGGCCCTCCTGCTCCTGCTGCTGCTACTGCTACTCCTGCTGCTACTGCTGCTGCTCCTGCTGCTCCTGCTGCTACTGCTGCTGTTACTGCTGCTGCTCCTGCTGCTCCTGCTGCTGCTACTGCTCTACTCCGCTGTTACTGCTGCTGCTTGCTCCTGCTGCTGCTGTTCCTGCTGCTGCTACTGCGACTCCTGCTGCTACTGCTGCTGTTACTGCTGCTGCTCCTGCTGCTCCTGCTGCTGCTACTCCTGCTGTTACTGCTGCTGCTCCTGCTGCTGCTGTTCCTGCTGCTGCTACTGCTACTCCTGCTGCTACTGCTGCTGTTACTGCTGCTGCTCCTGCTGCTCCTGCTGCTGCTACTGCTACTCCTGCTGTTACTGCTGCTGCTGCTCCTGCTGCTGCTGTTCCTGCTGCTGCTACTGCTACTCCTGCTGCTACTGCTGCTGTTACTGCTGCTGCTCCTGCTGCTCCTGCTGCTGCTACTCCTGCTGTTACTGCTGCTGCTCCTGCTGCTGCTGTTCCTGCTGCTACTGCTACTCTCTGCTGCTACTGCTGCTGTTACTCCTGCTGCTGCTCTGCTCCTGCTGCTGCTGCTCCTGCTGCTGCTGCTCCTACTCCTGCTGCGCTGCTCCTACTCCTGCTGCTGCTGCTACTCCTGCTGCTGCTGCTCCTGCTGCTGCTCCTGCTGCTGCTCCTGCTGCTGCTGCTGCTCCTGCTGCTGCTGCCATACAAAGAGGCGCACAGCGGCGCCAGCTCCTCGCAATCGCGCCCCGGCTCCGCTCGCAGCGACCCCGAGCGGAGCCGCCACCGACACCGCCGACACCGTCGCCTGCAAGACGCAGGGAGCGCTGGTGGCGGTGGTGGTGGCTTCTCTCGCTACATCCCCCTGTCTCTCTGTGTGTCTCTCTCTCTGTGTCTGTCTGTCTCTGCGTCTCTGTGTGTCTCTGTCTCTGTGTGCACGGCAGCCGTGAGGAGCTGGCAGCAGCAGTAGCAGCAGGCGCGCTCACGAGAGGAGGAGGAGGGAGACGGGAGCGGAGCTCTGCGGCGGCAGCGGCAGCAGCGGGAGGGGCGGGACGCCGCGCAGGGTACCTCTCGCTTCACTGGAGGCAGAGGGACATCTTCTTCATGCGCTCACTGGCCCGGTGCACGTGTTGTTCTTGTTGTTGTTGTTCTTGTTGTTGTTGTCACTGCTAGAGGACGTCGTCTCTCGCCCAGCTGCTGTACGCACAGTCGGCGTGCGTTCCTCTCTGGCCCCTCTCCCCCACTCTCCTCCCCTCCTCCTGTGCCTCTCCCCCTCCTCCTGTGCCTCTCCGCTCTCTCTCTCTCTCGCAAAACTTCAAGGCGGAGCGAGCAACAATCTCCCGAACCCCTCTGGAGGCCACCGCACGAACTGTCGCCGTCTCCCGAGAAGCTGGCGACTTCTCCTCCTCCTCCTTCCCCAGGCAATGACGGTGCGACTCCTGTGCGTGGACACCTCATCGCCCACCCCCAGGGGCAGATCTCAACACCCACACAGCCACCATCACAGCCACTCCTCTCCTGCCCACCGATCCCCACTCACTCCCCTTGTCAACTGAAGCCCGATGCAGATCAGCGGACCTCCACCCCCCATCCTCCTCCTCCCCACCTCCGTGACCACCACAGCCATTCCCATCCCCCGCCTTGGCGTTCACCCTGCCACGCCGCGTAGCGTGCACGTGGGGGGTTGTGGGGTTGTGTGTGGGGTGTTGGGTCTGTGTGGGTGCGTGTGGGGTGTGTGTGTGTGGGGTGTGTGAGGTGTATGTGCGCGTGTGTGGTGTGTGTGGGTGTGTGGTGTGTGTGTGCTGTGTGTGGAGTGTGGTGTGGTGGTGTGTGGGGGGTGTTGTGTGTGTGGTGTGTGTGTGTGTGGTGTGTGTGTGTGGGTGTGGGTGTGTGTTGTGTGTGTGTGTGGTGTAGTGTGGGTGTAGTGTGTGGGGTGTGTTGTGTGTGTGGGGTGTGTGTGTGGGGTGTGTGGTGTGTGGTGTGTGTGTTTGTGTGTGGGGTGTGTGTGTGGTGGGTGTGTGGGGTGTGTGGTGTGTGTGTGTGGGGTGTGTGTTGTGTGTGGGTGTGTGTGTGTGTGTGTGTGTGGGTGTGTGGTGTGTGTGCGTGTGTGTGTGTGGGGTGTGTGTTGTGTGTGTGGTGTGTGTGGGGTGTGTGGGGTGTGTGGTGTGTGTGTGTGGGGTGTCTGTTGTGTGGGGTGTGTGTGTGGTGTGTGTGTGGGGTGTGTGGTGTGTGTGCGTGGTGTGTGTGGGGTGTGTGTGGGGTGTGTGGGGTGTGTGTGAGGTGTGTGTTGTGTGTGTGGTGGGTGTGTGGGGTGTGTGTGTGTGTGGTATGTGTGTGTGTGTGTGGGGTGTGTGTTGTGTCTGTGGTGTGTGTGGGGTGTGTGTTGTGTGTGTGGTGGGTGTGTGGGGGTGTGTTGTGTGTGTGGTGGGTGTGTGGGTGTGTGTGGTGAGGTGTTGTGTTGTGGGGTGTGTGTGGGTGTGTGGGGTGAGTGTTGTGTGTGTGGGTGTGTGTGTTGTGTGGTGGTGGTGTGTGGGGTTGTGTGTTGTGTGTGTGGGGTGTGTGTGGGGTGTGTGTGGTGAGTGTTGTGTGTGTGGGGTGTGTGTTGTGTGTGTGTGGGGGTGTGCGCGCGTGTGCGCGATGGTGGGGTTCACGTGCTGACCCTCAGTGGGCAGAGCGATGTGCTAAGTTTGCATTAATCACGAGCAACTTGTCGCCAATTTTATATTTGTTCCTTTGCAGCAACAGTGCTATTGGCGAATGTTTTTTTTTACAATATATAGCAGATTTCGTGACACTTAGTGGCGAGAAACAGCACCATGATAATGCAACAACAATCATTGGGAAATGTACCAACATTCATTGCCGGGACCCAATAAACAATTTGGTACGATCAGTTACGTGGCCTAACGAAACATCAACTCTGAATCAATGCAATGCAGACGGCGCGAACACGTTATGCTGTGCTTGTGCACTGCCACCTTTATATTTAAGCAAACTACAACTTGGAAATGGGCAGCCTTGCAAATGCATATTTGAACGTATTTAAGCTCATGACGTTTGCTTTCTTGTTGTTTGGATAAACTAAAGGTATGTAGCAACGCTTCGCGAGATACGTGCATGCCTTGCGCGCCTCAATGTCATCTCGCGAACACTTTCACTCTTACACAATCCGGTGTACCCTGTGCCTTTATGGGTTCCTTCCACGTGCTTCGATTTATCAATTATCTATTCTTAATCTCACCATACGTACAAACATGCGTTCACACGTCAAATCGCGTCCGTCCAAATATGGGTTGTTTGCCACTGGTATGTCCTGGTTCATGAGTTCACGTGACACACGCAAGCCGCTAGAGGCCGCGACATTCACTGTTATGGTCAGTAGAAGGGGGTATTTCATCCTAAATTAATCTGTTAACGATTCGCCTCTGATGCAGGTTATAGATCTCATACGGGAGGAGCGGTAGCGCAGTGGTGAGCACACTATGGCCCCCAGGTGATCCTCAATTGTATTCCAAGCACAGACAACATCAGTGGCGAGTGATGTTTGAAGCTGTCCTGCCCACCCGCACCCCCATCTCCAATCCCATGCAACGACCCTCACTGACCATCTTGGTGAAATATGGTCAACCACATGACAGACACTGCGTGGGAGGCCTTCTTCCAGCAGTGGATTGACACATCGCGATACATTGCATTTTATCACAAACACGTGCATGTCATATGCATTTTAAATGTCATATACATAATACACAGTGTGATTTAAAAAAAAGTGTAAATAGTTGTATTGCATTGTGGGTGGATTCAAAGGACGGGTTTTGAAACACCATCCCATGTGTAAGGTGTCCATGGTAGGTGCCCTGTGTAAACCATCAAGTGACCCCCCCTACTCGGAATAACCCACAGAAACGTTTTCACATTTCCGGTGTGGTGGAGTCAGCCTCCTAGCGATTTTGATAGAACAGCGTTTCCAGCGGTCACAACCAGTGGGGGTGGTGCTAAGCCCATTGAGGGCCCGAAGCAGAAAATGTTTGTGGGACCCGCTCCCTTTTAAATGTATACATCCTAGTGAGATGACAGGAGATAGAGCTGTAGGGAGATAAGAGAAATACAGATGAACAAAAGATCTAGTGAGACGAGAGCAGAGAGATGCAGACAGGATCAGGATGACAGAGATCAATTGGCCTCATTCATTAGATTGTTGTTGAATTTGAGCGATGCGCCCGTATTTTGCATGAATCTGGGGCCCCCTTGAGTTAATTTGCCCGTGGCCTTAAGCTTTTGCTGAGTTTGCTTATGCCTAGCGCCGCCACTGCTGAAAGCGGCGTTCACGTTGCGGCGACCCGACTTTACCCTCCCCATCACAAACGAGCGACTGCGCAATTTTCTGATCACAATTAGTGATCGTGACGGCCAGGGTCTGCGGTATTGAATGGTGCAGGCCCGCCACCTGGCGTGTCCTGGCGCTCTGCGACCCGGTACCTTCCCTCCTGCCGGGAGAGCAACGCAGAAACAAACTGGAATTTTTTTCTTTTACCAGAAAGGCAATTAAGTAAAAAAAAAAAACTTGATACGAGTGCGTTTAGGTCAATCAACGTTTCCTTCTAAACTCATTATCGATAAAAGGCAGTGATGGACAAACAACGCATGCTGACCACTCGCTCCACCTCGAGAAGACCTCCCACGTGGGTTTGCCTGCATGGTGTGTGTGTGGAAGGGATGATGACGTGTGATTATAATTGCAAGTTTACCAGCAATAGAAACAATATGGACATTCCACAGGTTTATGGATAATGCGTGAAATAGATGTAAACATGTATTTAGTTATTCGAGGCATGCACATGTTTTATCAAAATGACGGCATGATTAAATTCATACCCAGCGGTCGTGGGGTCAGCCGCTTGTTGCAGAGATTAACGGTCCCAATGCAGCGGCCGCCCCGAGAGTGGGTTACACGTTTTGTGTTTAGTTTGTTGTCCTCCGATAATTATCGGAGTTGACTACGTACGGTGCGAAATAAGTGCAATTTTACATGCTGCGGGAGTATTCATCGCACAGATACGCGCCATCTGCCTCGCAGTGGCACCTGAATGACCCCTTGATGTAATCCGCAAGAGTAGGTCAATGTGTGCCACATTTTTTGCAAAAACTAAAACACATTGCCTTCAACTTACTCCATTGCAATATACTGTTCAGAGAAAGCATCGTCTCCTCGGCAGGCTCTTCCTGAAAAGAGCCATAAGACTCGCCGAGTCTTCCCAAGCATGATCATACTCAGAAGAATGATCACACAGGATGCAGGCAGGGCAGCACAGCCTGCCGCTTCGCGTTGCCTGTTTCCGCCGCCGTGAAATTTGTGCGAAGGCTGCGCAGTAATTGGCGACCTTAGCGACCTCAATAATGATCCTTGAATTATTAATTACAAAGTAGCGTTGAAGCAGCGAGAGTCGGTACACATTAGTCAAGTCTATAAACAGGTATAGTCTGAAACATCTGCTGGATTTTAATGGGCTTTTAGGGAAATTGCGAAACAATAATCACGCGTTTTCCCGACGAGACAAACAACGTGCAGGAATATTCAACTATGAACATGCCTCGAAGTTTCGTTACTGCCCTGCGCAGGTACACTGTTCTGCGGGGAAGTAAAGAAACGCCACAACGTTGCGCCTGGTATCAATACAGGCATACAACATCTGGTCGCATACACACCTACTGCATTATAAGGCATATTCCCAACCGTTATTTTAAAACAATAAGGTGGGGAAAAAGTGGAGAATATGCAACATTTGAAACGTCATTGGTTGTGATAACCTAGCGAATGAATGTTTATAAATGAGAGACGCCAACCTCGAACCCCGAGGGTCTGTCGACGACGACGACTATACACGAGGGAGAGCTTGCGAGTGCGTGATGATGTGATGGTTCACTGTAAAAGATGACAATTTGTGACAATGCACAGCCCTTTGTCAATCCACTGCTGGATGGAGACCTGCCCACGCCGTATCGCCAATGGGGAGTTGCTTTAGAATGTCTCGCCGCTACGATGTCAGTTGCGGGTTAGTGAAGGGGCGGTGCGGTTTGGGACCGGATAACATCAATCACTCGTCACTCGTGTTCGCCTGGAATGAATCTCAGTGGCCGCCCTGCTCAGAGCCTTCTGCTGAAACCAATGCTCGACTCGAGACGACTCCTGGCGTTACATTCACGAAGGATTTCGTCCGCGGATTGAGCCAGTGACCAATTAGCACCATTATTTAGATTAAAATAGTGAAACATCCTTTTGTCATCTTCTTGGTTCTTTCGGTAAAGTCACGGAGAAGGGAAAAAAGAATAAAAATAAACATAATAAAATACAATTCTCACTAGAGAATTGTATTTAAAACATAATAAAATACACATTCTCACTAGAGAATTGTATTTTATTATGTTGAATTTTTATTATTTTATAATTTCCCTTCTACGTGACTTTACCGAAAGAACCAAGAATCATCTTCATTAGTTGCTCTGAGCCAGGGGTGCAAATTCCACAATCCTCTGGCGGGAGACCGATACCAGTTTGCCTAAACCACTTGCAGTAAAATATTCGCTACGTCTAAAGCAGTTTGCCTTTCGAAAAAAAAACACGTGCTTCATTGTTTACACAGCTCCTACAACAACTGTTCGCACAAAGCAGTACTGACTCGTATCGACTCCTGTGTGTTGATGTTCTTAACACACACACACCGTGCTGCGCAGACAGTAGGCTCGACTTCACACTCACTCACCCCGTCATGTTGCATCTCCGTGGCTTTTGTCCGTAAGTCTTCGGGGAGGCTGTTTAAAAATTTCAAAACGCCTCGCCTCGGAGTTCCATCCATCCCAGGGAAATATCAGCGCCCTGGGGAGGCTTCTTGGAGGCTACACAAATGGGGGGCCAGGACGTGATGGGGGCGGGGGGGGGGTCAAAACCGCGCGGGGCTCAGAGCAACTCTGTAGCTCAGCCCACATCCATGATGCATTCTCATCACGACCAGCCACCGTCAATCCACTGCTCGATGAAGGCCTCCGCCAGCCAATGCCACCTCTCGTGATCTCTGGATGTCATGACCCACCGAGTTCTCGTCTGCACACGCACCACTCCATTGCTCCATCTCCTCCGTGTACGACCTCTTCGATGCGTTTCATTCCTTGGCTGCCACTCCGTGTTCGTCTTGACCATTGTTCTCGATGGCGACCTGCCCTACACACGTATTGATTGATGATGTCACGACCTGCTGCGCGTGTTTCTCTCATCCACGTCGATCATCACGCTTCTCTGTATACGTCCAAGAATGCATCTCTCTCCATGTTTCGTTTCACACTTTTCAGTCTTTTGATCTACAGCTCCCCATCCACGACTGTGCATATGGGGATTTAAGAGTTTGTTCAAAATTGGCTGCATTGTGCCCCCCCCCCCCCCCCCCACCATTGTGACAAGGTCACGCTACGGGGTTAGCTCAGGTCACGCTGCGGGGCTGGCTCAGGTCACGCTGCGGGGCTGGCTCAGGTCACGCTACGGGGCTGGCTCAGGTCACGTTACGGGGCTGGCTCAGGTCACGCTGCGGGGCTGGCTCAGGTCACGTTACGGGCTGGCTCAGGTCACGCTGCGGGGCGGGCTCAGGTCACGCTGCGGGGCTGGCTCAGGTCACGTTACGGGGCTGGGCTCGGGTCACGCTGCGGGGCTGGCTCAGGTCACGTTACGGGGCTGGCTCAGGTCACGCTACGGGGCTGGCTCAGGTCACGCTACGGGGCTGGCTCAGGTCACGCTACGGGGCTGGCTCAGGTCACGCTGCGGGGCTGGCTCATGTCACGCTACGGGGCTGGCTCAGGTCCACGCTACGGGGCTGGCTTCAGGTCACGCTGCGGGGCTGGCTCAGGTCCCACGCTACGGGCTGGCTCAGGTCACGCTACGGGGCTGGCTCAGGTCACGCTGCGGGGCTGGCTCAGGTCACGCTGCGGGGCTGGCCTCAGGTCACGCTACGGGGCTGGCTCAGGTCACGCTGCGGGGCCTGGCTCAGGTCACGCTGCGGGGCTGGCTTCAGGTCACGCTGCGGGGCTGGCTCAGGTCACGCTGCGGGGTTGGCTCAGGTCACGTTACGGGGTTTAGGCGCCTCTGGGCTGCTGCTGCTGCTGCGCTCAGGCAGCGCCACTGGGTGGTGGCGGCGGCGGCGGCTCTGCCGGGAAGAATAAACTGAAGAGGCTGCTGCTGCTGCTGGACGGTCGCCAGGGGCTGATCGTTTAATCACTCGCGGGCTCTTGCTGCCCCTTTGAAAGAAGCCCTCGCCGTGGCTTCCTCCGTGTGGCACAATGCGTGGCGATGTCGCGAATTGGTTCGCGCACCGTTCTGAGAACCCTGCCACCTGGATTCCGATTCATGTCAACGACTCACAGCGCCAGTGGCCACGACTGGTTCTCGAGCTCGCTTTAGACATTCTCACATCCCCGTCTCTTGTGGTCAAACAACAATGGATATGCAGCCACGGCCATTTCTCACATCCCTGTCTCTTGTGGTGAAACAGCAATGGATATGCAGCACGGCCATGTCTTCGTCACGTCCCTGCTCGCAGAAGGGCCCCACGAGACCGAGCTATCGGGAGCCCTCCTTGTCGGAGGGCTTTGCCTCCTCCTCCTCCATGCTGCCCGACGCCTTAGACACACGCCTTGAGAGCGTGTGCCTGCTCTAGATGTCCCGCGTGATAAGCCACTTCGTGAGCTATTTGTTTGTGACCAGATCGCTTCTGAACAAGAGCACTGTAGCTCGGTGGGGTCTCACCTGGTTGGGATATCCACTCATTTACATCGCCACACCCGGCACGTCGACCCACTCACGACGGTGAAGCCAGTGATGACGCTCGCTGGACA
>NW_026891398.1:22500-93243 GCF_015708825.2 Lethenteron reissneri
TAGTGTTGTGCGTTTGGCACAATAAATAAATGTTTAGTCTACAATAGATCACAAGGCAATTGAGCCATGGTTTTAAGCGGTTCTGATCGAGACAATGAAAGCTAGTGACGAGAGGAATCTGTTCACACAGCGCAGCACATGCACAGTGTGCCGTATTCTTCCTGGATTTTTTCTCATTCATTCGGAGTCTGCCTTCCTGGTTCTCTTTCTCCATTTATTCCCATCCCAGATCAACTGAAAGTCCACTCCATAGTTATTTTTCTTTCATCCTGCCACCACAGAATGATATGTATCCTGTTTCAGGCTCACGATGTGGCCCTGCCTGTCGCCGCGGTGAGCTCCTCCGCAATGCACGGCTCCTCCAGGCGCCGACATAACGATCTGTGTCCCGTCGCAGTCGCACGCGCCGGTGTCGTGAGAGGAGCCCCACTCCCGCACGCCGACTCGTGAGCTGTCGACGATTTAAACATATCCAGGTTGACCAATCATTCTCTACGCGAGCGACAAGGTGTTCGGTAACGCCGATGTGAATTTTTGACATCCTTGATTATTGCGTTGAGCCAAGGTCGCCAAACCCAGCCGTGTAGCCGTCGGTGATATTTCAGCGGGGAGGAAGCTTTTCTGTTGTTTCATTTAGCTCACAGCTGCGATGTGGCGATGATGTCCTCAGTGAGTCGTGATTGTTCCACTTTGCTTACGACCATCCCCGTGGTGCCCGGGGGGGGCGATTCCAGCAGCACACACAGGCTACAACATGGGACCTTTTTGCCAGTATCAAAGCATGAAAAAATAAAAATATGTTCTACCCTTTCTGCCAATAAAACAGTTGTGTTAAGATGTTCAAACACCAAATAGAAACCTTTGCACGAAATCATGTCTGCATTAACCACACGTACTTATGGTGAACGTGCAAATAAGAAACATGCTCTGATTATAATTATACACGCATTGTCTTTGAAACTGATTGGTCTACACCAGAGACGGCCTTCTTTAGGGCCTCGTCTCACCAGTGTGAGACCAGAGAACGCCAAAAGGCGAACATTTTGAGAGCATGTTTTTTGTTTGCATGTTCACCACAGGTACGTGTGGTCAATGTAGACGTGATTCCTTGCAAAATGTTTCTAGTTATTGTTTGAACATCTTAGCACCTGTTTTATTGCCAGAAAGGGTAAAAATAAACTAATCTTATTTTCACACACGCACATACTGTCCACGTGGTCGTTTTAGGGGCACGGTAATGCATCGGCAGGTGGCATTCAGCACAGGATCCAAGATTCTTTGCTTGGGCCAATCCATCCCACACTGGACACGACTTTCCTTTCACGGACTGGGTCACCATTTCGAACTGCCTCTTTCTAGACGTACCTCTCAATCTCTCACCCTAATGCTCCCATGTTCATCACATTTCTTCCAATGTGGTTGTCCTCTCTTCTTCTCACGATGTGTCCGAGCCACCTGCGTCGACTTTAGCTCAGCTGGTCTGCCACGGGTACTGCACTCTCCCAAGTCTATATTTATCTGACCCGAGCAAGTTTGTGCTCCCGGAGATCCAACGTGTCATTCCATATCAGTGTGATGTATATACGATTTTTTTAGATATATATGAATAGATGCTAGAGCTGTATGTGTGCGCAATGTGTGACATGTACGCTACTGAATTACATTTGTACACGGACTTTGGGTGTTTCTTGAATGAGCATTGTAAATTTGCTTAGAATTTCGAACATATTCTATTGAGAATGCTGGAACCACGTAAAAATCACGAGTAAGGGCATAGTAAGAACACTCACTTGCTCCACACAGCTTCCCTTCAAAATAATTCACTCCAATATTCAGAAGCTTAATTGTGTAAAGTTCAGGAAAGACTGATAAAAGTTGACGAATTAAAAAAATAGACGAGCCAACTGTAAAATGTGAAATCAAATTTTAAATGTAATATGCATCGTCATGTATCCCTTCTGCCGTGATCGTGTCTTCCTTTGAACCGTAATATTTACATAATTGTAAAACTCCAGCATCCCATATTAAATCAGCGCTTGCCAAGTAATAGGTGAGCTCAACTTGCTTACAGTTGCTGAGCTCGCAACCCATGCATGGTTCCTGCTGCATGGTTCCTGCTGCATGGTTCCTGCTGCATGGTTCCTGCTGCATGGTTCCTGCTGCATGGTTCCTGCTGCATGGTTCCTGCGGCAACACACACCTCTGATGAGGTGAGTGTGTGTTCATCTTTCATGTAGCTGCACACGGAATAACACCACGTCTGTTTGCAGGTTCGCGTTATCCTTCAACGTGGAGTGTAAAGAATCGATTCTCTCTCTCTCTCGTTCAATAAAGAAGGATTTACCACTGTGTAGGTTCTTTGCGGCTTGTCTGCGCCACCCCCGCTGCTGCTGCGATGTGTTTGTGGGATGTACCGAGTATTGTTCGGCACGATGCTGAAGAAGCTCCCGGCGTGGACGACACAAGGGAGAGCTGGACAACATCTTTGCCGGGCCATTGCCAAAACTTCACTTTCATTCTAGCAAATACCGCTGATTGGCTTAAACCCGTGTCAGAATTAGCATTTTCCGGAAGTGGTAGTGACTGTATATGGCTGAGATGGATAAAATGCAAAGTCAGCCCCCTGACCTACAAAGAGACCATCTATTACTTACACTTTAATCCACAGACTTGCATAAGACCGCGTACACCACTGTACGTGTACACATGAAGGCAATGCATACTGAAGTTGGGTAAACATGAACTTGACAACGCAAGCTCTCCGTGCTGATGGCACAAGTAAACAGCAGCAACTTCTGAATGCCACCACCTTGTGATGTGACAGTCGTCTCAACTTAAGGACCCAAACCACATTCTGTGGGCCTCCAGCAGCTCCATAGAAACCACCCTCGCGTGGGTATTTGAATGTAATATTACATGCTGTTCTATAGTGTCCGTGATAATGTCAAGTAGCCTGCCCTTGCGTTGGTCGCCCTTGTTTAGCGATCAGAGTTGGAGTATGTTGGTGGGCCATTGGTGCGATGTCGTGCTGAGACAAATGCTGGGGTAAGGAGATCATTGAATGTGGGCACAATACACACGCCATGTCTAGCATTAACGTGCGTGCACTTTAGGTGTTTATCGACAAACTAGTTCGAATTTACATGGCAAGTGTGTAATTTAGAGCGAGCGTATACAGCCGCACATTACCGTACAATTACAGCAAAGGAATTTAAAATGTTTTGACTTGCGTCGGCCATAGACATTATTGCCAAAGGCGCAAACGTTGCGAGTGGCATCATATTACACGTACACTGTGTAACAGGGCAGTAAGAAGCATGTATTCCCGAGAACATGGAGCCAGTGCTTTTCAGACCTCATTTCCCAGCATGTGTAACCGACCTGAAATCGAGTGGCTAACCCAGGGGGTCCACGCATTTGTGTTTTATTTTTCTTTCTCTTTTTGCCCAGAGTCGGTGCGTTGCTCAGCCCCCTCTCCGCTTCATCGCACGCTGCACAACGGCACCCTCCGCTATTCAGGAGCACAGCACTATTCTACAAATGCTGTCATAGGAAGGTAAGCGCAGGTCTTTTGAATGTTTGTGATCTATCGCTGGCGCTCATAAAATCACGGCCGTGCTCTATCCGTGCATTAGTGAGGAGCGTTACTCGCGCCGTGTTAAGCAAGGGCTAACCCCGTTCATCTAAGTGATTTGCACTCTGTTAAGTACGTGTTATTAGTGCTTCATGATTCCCGCTGGGCATGCCATATAACATTAATTATCACAGAAACATTAGGCAGCGGAGCAGGATTTGAATTGCTTTTCACGTGGCTTTAATATTGTTTTGATGCAAGAAAAGAATTGCACATTTATTGTACTTATACCGGCATACCATTCTTAATTATGATTTTTAAAAATGATGTTCGTGAGCAATTCAGTTCCAGGGGCTGCACTTACACGAGCTATTAAAATGTAACACATTGGCAGAAGTTGTGAGCAATTTACAATAATTTTGGATTCATTTGAATTTTACCAGAACCAACAGGGGTTTTTTTTTTCAAAAACTGTATCTGGTCATTAAAAAGCATACATTGCATAATGACACGATAACGGGCACACAGCACGATAGACTTGTCAACATCGCCACAAACATTCCATCTAGAGCTTTTGTCCTCTTGTTAGCCACAGAACACATCAATTACGTGGCAGAATAGGTCTACATGCATTCAGTTTGCCTTTCCACATTGGCCAGACCTTTTTAAAGAGAAATAGCCAGTCGAGCTGGGTCTTAACAACTGATTTGTGTAACCGTTTATATCTGCGATCATATAGGCAAAATCCAGTAGAGGTTCACAATACTTGGCTAGCACCCGCACTTGTTTGGAACAGTTTTGTGTTTTGCTATCGATGCAATAGCACACCACGAGGCACCATCGCTCAGCGGTCGTGCATTCAACCGTTTGTTGCAGAGGTTCGTGATTATAATTCAAGCGGCCGCCCTGGTTAATACTGCGGTGCCTATTAACAATATATAATTGCACGCCGTCTGCTTTACAGTGGACGTTAACGATCCCGTGATGTCATTCGTGAAAGTATGCCATTGCTGGTGACATGGTCCGAATTTGAAAAATTATCTGCAAAATTACTCAAATGTAATACAGTATTCCCCGTTATTCGCGATGATGGATACGTTCCGGAGATGTTCGTGAGTAGCACATTTCGCGGATAATGATACTGGCCTATAAAACCTACGTTAAGAATTAATTACCTGAAATAAATACGTAAAAAAAACGATTAAATACATGAACAAATTCATAAGACATTTCTTTATCTCATCAGTTTATATATCATCACTGTACGTCTCATTACTTTATCTCATCAGTTTATATATCATCACTGTACGTCTCATTCCTTTATTTCATCACCTTCTCTCCGTCTCTCTCGAGGCAATCGTGCAGAGTTCCAGATGCGATTCGCGGACAGCGAAAATCACGGATAGCAGATTCGTGAATAACGAGGGAATACTGTGTCCATAGCAATCATCGCCCCCGACTGTGAAAACCTGGCAGGACCCACCTGAAAATGAGCCCTGAGACTCAGCGAGGCTTTCCTGGGTGAACAAGCGACATCATGAAACTAAGGAGGGAGACACGAATCGAGGCTGTGGACACGGAGCCGTACCTTGGACTGGGGGAACAGTGGGTTAATGAGATCATGCATTGCACAGGTGCCCTGGAGAATTTACTGGCAACAGTCGTGGGGGACGAGGCCGTCGGGTGATATTTGCTTTGTTTGTCAAGGACAAGAAGCGAAATGCTTTACTCTTTAGCGAGAAAATGAGTCACCTTGTCGTAACTATCGGCAAAGCACGTGGAGAGATAGCGAAGTGTGTTTATCGCATTGTTCTTAATGTTATATAATTGAGCTTCATGTTTTTTTAAACATGTATATTATGTTGTATTGTGCTGAACAAGGCCCTGTAGTTTATAAGCACGAGTGTGTGTGTTTAACTTCTTTCACACTGGATGTAGCTAATTGGAGGTACGGGGGCAGAAAACAAACGAAGCACAACTTCAGTGCTGAAAGAAGCATGCTTGACGACTTCATCGGTTACGATAGAGTATTTAGCAATTTGCCAATTACATCTGCCAACTCAGCAGTACAATGTTCAACAAGCCCCATGCTTCGAATGAGACCGTAACGCTGAAGGCAATCCCAACGTTCGTCCTAATGAGCTCGGAAATTTCGTATTTTTTGTACGTGGAGAGACAGAGATGTGTGTACATCTAATAACTACATTACCATATCAGTCTTACTGGTAGGAACCTCCTGGTTACACCAGCCCACAGGGGATTATTGTGTCCGTCCGTCCGTCGTGCATCCAAAAATGTGAGGGGTGGGGCTGGGTGGAGAGGGGAGGGTGGGGAGGGGCTGGGTGGGGAGGGTGGGGCTGGGTGGGGGGTGGGAGGGGTGGGGCTGGGTGGGGAGGGGCTGGTCACCCCGTGGTGCCCTTATAAAACGCAACGTTTAACCTACTCACGCCGGCTTGTGCCCACCCTCACAGTCTGGCATAATTGCGGAATACACCACGCCGCCGTTGACCCTGGCCATTGACCGAGCAACCCAACGTTCCTACCAGCTCCCTCCGCAGGACAATGTGTTTAACTGGCTGTGCTGTGACTTTGTGGCTATTCATTCTTGGATACGCTGTCGTTGTGTGATACTTGTGTTCCATACTGTGTCACTTTCTCGGAGTTATCCTCGTTTTGTTCAGCTGTCTGTACTTCATTCATGTCGGGAAAATATTACAAACCTTGCATACAAAAGACAGACACAAATAAGATGCTTCACTGTGCTAGAAATGTAAGTATACCTTTGTCAGACTTTGTCAGACGGTTGTGTTCATCCAAAGCTGGTAGGAAACCAAGGAAATTCCTTAGATTGTGACATTGGTGCTGTCCCGAGTGGCCTGCGAGCTCGCGAGAGGAAGGCCCTTTTGCCAACAGGCAATGATTGACATTCTTCAAAACTGAGACGTGTTTTTTTATTCTGGAAATAGCCACATTTTTGCCACAAAGAAAAGAAACGCGACTTTGTGTCCCCCTGCCTTTGTCCCTGCAGGTCAATTTACTCACTCGTGTAATGTTACATGACGCGCATTCCATTGCGAAGGAGACTGATTTAACTCGGTATAAACAGACATGTGGTTGATCAAATACAACTGGTGGCAATTGACTTGAATGTCTAATTTGGTCCGTAAAAATATATTTTTGTTGTAAATATATTTCTGCAACCGTAAGAGCAGCTGTGGGGGAAAATGTAAATGTGTTTTGAGTGATTTTGTATTGAGAGGTGGTGCACGTAATGAGATGAGAAGATTAAGTAAAAATCACGCCTCAATTAATAACACGGTTTAATGAAATAAAAATGTGGTTTTATGTCCTTCATAAAACCTGCGTGAATTAAAATTAATCATGGGAACATGAATAGGTTTAAAATAGCGAAATTCTTACGATGCGATATATCAACGAGCGACACCGCAATTTATAATCATTATGGAAATATGAGTTTGTTAATCTGTAACCAACTTGTATCAAAATGCAATTAACAGTAATCACTTTTCGAATGATATTACTTGAATACCAATGCACTGCGTCTGTGTGTAACTAACTCAAAATGTATGACGTATGAGGTATAAATGCAATTTATAAACGTGTGTAATTAGTCAAGCATGTCCTATCTTAAAAGTACCAGTGCTGTATTTTATAATGAGGTCTTCTCCGTAATCAATCTTGAATAAGACTTTCTTGGCAATATCCGTGAGCTTATAAGCTGAAACAGTGGTAAGCCTTTGTTGAGTTACTTTAAAAAAATGTGGGCCTCAGAATATAACTAAGACAATAAATGCAATATGATTTGTTTTTAGGATAGAGCTTTACAAACACCACATTTTAGTTTATGAACCAAATTGTGCATGAGCCATCTTGTGTCTGTGTTACAGTTGTCTTCCTTCTTACACTGAGCGAGTGATGCGGGCAAACCACCACAAATAAAGCGAATGTCTTCAAGATAACAGCAGCAGAGAGTGAAGAGACACAGCATCGTCGTCATCGTCAGATGTACTGGGTCATCTGCTTGCCTAGGGAACCTTTACTTGAAGTTGAGGCTAATCTGTGGTTAAAGATTTACAAGACTTTTTACATGAATAAATAGCACGTCCCTATTATTCTGCAATGGCGCTATAATTACGGACTTCGGGATTATAGTTATTTAATTGTCGTCAAACTTTTTTCAGAGTTTATGAACAAAGGAATGAAGAGTTCGTGCTAATTGTATGCATTTCGTCGCAATACAATGGCACGCAGCTTGGGAAGCATGTGTCCTCTGCTGAAGCATTGTGGATGTGCGCTCCAGTGTTATCATCACAGCTGGCATTTGCGGAGCTATACCATTTATCTTATAAAAACTCTGTTTGCAGTAGCCGTACCATTGACAATTGCATTGTCCTTGCTGTTCCTGTATTAAATATTTAATCGTTTCTCAGCAGTCTAAAAGAATAATATATATTCTTTTGTGCACAGTAAAAGAATGCTTTTGACATTACTGAATGCAATAAAATGCCCCTGCATATATCATTCATCATATCAATATTTTATTATGCATAAGACACCATTGTTGTTCCTTTGTCAAGGTGTGCATGCAAAGCATAATGCTCTCGTGACAGTCGTTGGGTTGTGTGGCACGTTCACTTGCAAGTGTGAGTGGCAGGGTGGGGGGGGGCATCATGACGGTGTGGGTGACGCGACCCATACAATGTTTTATTTATATCAAAGTTAAATATTCCAAATCTTGACTTAAAGCTTTCGTGACTGCAGGAATTCATATTCTTTGGGTCTTTCGGTAAAATCACGTAGATAGGTTCAAAGAAAATAACAAAAACTACAATGTTTCAATCGCAACACAAGCGGTCGTCATCAGGAAAAGGGGGCTAGCTTCTAAAGGCAAACTGTTTATAAAGGTTTCAAATGGGCGTAGCCCAAATGTCAGCAGCCAATGATAATGTAAGTGGTGGGCAGCAACCACGACGGTGGTTGGTTTTCCACCAATCAAGGGCTGCCAGGTGAAAATTAGCATGTTAATGTTAGATTGTTGAGCGGCCTCCACGGCCAGCGCGCTGAGGTGGCTATGTTAATGTGAGAGATTAGCATGTTAATGTGAGATATTAGCATGTTAATGTGAGAGATTAGCATGTTAATGGGAGAGTTAAGCATGTTAATGTGAGATATTAGCATGTTAATGAGGATCGCAGAGCCGCAACCTCTAGGTCGGCGCGCGAAGTGGCTGTGTTAGTGTGAACCTGTTCATGGCTTGGCTTCGCGAACGAAGATCTAGGAAGGACATCCACGTCTTCTGCAGGCACGCTGGTGGCTGAAGAGGCCTATGCGGGACAAGCAGGTCCTGCCACAACAGCTGCAAGTATAGGTCTCATCTGGGATGGGTGCTGAGGGATCATGGTTCTTCCTCTTTCTCCTTTTGTCCTCCATACGGGCCCTGCGGGTATCTTCGAAGAAGGAGGTGGCCTGGTGGACTGTGTGCCGCCAGGAGTTGCGATCAGCTGCTTGTGTTGTCCACTGACGGTGATCGATGCAGCAAGCAGTGAGGGACTTCTTCAGGGAGTCTTTGTATCGCTTTCGTGGTGCCCCTATGTCGCGATGGCCAGAGGACAGTTCCCCATACAGCACGATCTTAGGCAAGCGGTGGTTCTCCATCCTGGCGATGTGCCCTGCCCAACGAAGCTGTGTCTTGAGGACCATGGCCTCGATGCTGATGACCTTCGCTGACTTGAGGACTTCAGTGTTGGCGACGAAGTCACTCCAGTGAATATTGAAGATTGTGCGGAGGCAGCGCTGATGGAAACGCTCGAGGAGACTCAGGTGACGACGGTACGTGACCCAGGACTCAGCGCCATACAGGAGAGTGGTCAGCACAACAGCTTTGTAGACGTTGACCTTTGTGGCTCTTTTAAGGTTTCTGTTGTTCCAGACACGTTTGTATAGTCTGCCAAATGCACTGTTTGCCTTGGCCAGCCTGTTGTCGACTTCGTTGTCGATCTTGGCGTCAGACGAGATGACGCACCCCAAGTAGCTGAACTGGTGGACAGCTTTCAGTTCTGTTTGTTCAATGAAGATGCTTGGTGGATGGTGCTCCTCATGGGGTGCGGACTGATGAAGAACTTCAGTCTTCCTCAGGCTGACTTCAAGGCCGAAGATCTGAGCTGTTTTCGCGAAACAGGACGTAATTCGCTGCATAGCTGCCTCTGTATGAGCAAGGAGGGCGGCATCGTCAGCAAAAAGCAGCTCCCTGATCAGTTGCTCCATGGTCTTTGTGTGGGCCTGCAAACGCCTCAGGTTGAACACGCTCCCGTCGAGACGAAAACGGATGTATACGCCATCAGCGTCGTCGAGGTCCTCTGTGACCTGCTGGAGCATCATGCTGAACAAAATGGTGAACAGCGTGGGAGCAAGAACACAGCCCTGTTTCACGCCGTTTGCAATAGGGAAGGGCTGCGAGAGATTGTTGCTATTTCTGACTTGTCCAAGCTGATCTTAATGAAGCTGGACGATCATGGTGAGGAACTTCGGTGGGCAGCCTAGCTTGTCCAGGATTTTCCAAAGTCCCTGCCTGCTCACGGTGTCAAACGCTTTTGTCGTGTCCACAAAGGTGACGTACAGTGCTTTGTTTTGCTCCCGGCACTTTTCCTGAATCTGCCTCAGGACAAACACCATGTCTGTGGTTCCCCGGTTGGCTCTAAAGCCACACTGGGTCTCTGGGAGGTGATCTTCAGCTATTGCGGGTACCAGTCTATTCAGCAGTACTCTTGCGAGGATTTTGCCGGCGACGGACAGAAGTGTTATGCCACGATAATTGGAACAGTCTGATTTCTCCCCTTTGTTCTTGTACAGGGTGATGATGACTGCATCTTTGAGATCTTGAGGGAGTTTACCCTGCTCCCAGCAGCAGACGAAGAATTCATGGAGTTTGGTGTGCAGTGCTGGGCCTCCGTTCTTCCATACTTCAGGAGGGATGCCATCGACTCCTGCAGCTTTACCACTCTTCAGCTGTTTAATGGCTTCCTCAGTCTCTTGTAATGTTGGTGCCACATCCAGTTCGGTTTTCACTGGTTGTTGTGGGATGCGGTCAATCGCTGGTGTTAGTGTGAACCTGTTAATGAACAACTAACATCGGAAGGTGGCAGGATGGTTGATAACATCTTTCCAATGATTGCTCAGTTTGTACCCATCTTCTCGGTTGAAATTGTGTCTGTGTCTATATATATGATTGGCTTCATGAACGAATCTTTGTTGATAGCCAGTGGGTTTGCAAAGTACCTTCGTCTTAGAGAAATCAATTTCGTGTGAGCCCCACCGCATTAAAACTATGATCAGCCACGGCCGAGGTATTGGTCCTACCGCGTTTCAGATCTGCCTTATGTTCACGAACACGGTCCGAGACATGTCGCTTAGTTTCCCTAATTTAACTACTGCCACAGACACAGCTTAGTTTGTAGACGCCGGGGTATTGCATGTCAGGGATCACATCCTTCACCGTTTTTAAACAGGTCACTAGATTCATTACGCGAGAAATATGAATGAAATCACTTTAAAAAAGTGTCTATATGTACTCGTACAGTCGGTTCCGTGCGAGCTATCGGGATTATTTAACTGTACTTCACCACGCTGGCCAGCCCGGGTTGGTTAAGGCTTAGCAGATTGACATGGGAGCATATAAGTACAGTGCAACAATGGATTTGGCCATACTGCCCTTTGCAGGCTGACTCTGCCTTGCTTAGCTTCTGAGATCCAATATTCTGGGTGATTTGGTCATCTGCTGTTTCAAAATAGCTCCTTTAAAATTCTATTAAATCTTAAATTGCTCCCTCATTTAAATTTGGAATTGTATTTAAATTCAGTTGTTCTTATTTCTTAATTTGTATTTAAAATGCATGTTCCTTTGCGTCATGCTGTTTTTCATTCACTTTTATTTAACATTTTGTTTACACTGGAATCACGTGTTTTACGCACTTTCATTTAAATGTGTTGATCCTGTATCATTCGTTTAATTTCTGCATTTTTTTGACATGGAATATTTTTTTTATCCAGGTCTTTATTGAAAAAATTATGGCGGCTTTAACTTGTGGTGACCTTGAATTCTGTTGTGTCAATGGGCTCTAATCTGGTTGTTAAAGGTCAAGCCCATGTGTTGGTGTTCATCACATGCAGTCCTTTGTACTTATTTTCGATCTCATTTGCAATAACAGCAACAAAAAAACACTGCATGGAAAATCAATGCGCCACAATTTAGCAACATTGTCGCTGCTGCAGTCGTTGGCCACACACCAGTCAGAGGCCAGCCGGATGTTGTAGACATCTGGTGAAGGCCAAATGTGGTGCTGGCCTCATACCCGCGCTTTGTGCCCTTGTGTATTAGCACAGATACACCAAATCACGTGCATCTTCACAATGTTAATATGAACATTAAGACTCCCTATTAAGAATAAGGACACGTTTATGTCTTGTTTATTTATGAAAACGCATAATATGCAGCAATTCGTGTGTGACTATAAATTACGAAAACATGCCCTTGCCCACATTAAAATTGTGTCTCGCTCAATAATTGAGGCTTCCATAGCTCAGAACATCCTCTCTGAAGCCAGATTACAAAGAGTTATTTGATATGGAGTGGCTACACAAGAGAAGAGAATAAAGCAAGCGTCAGTGTGCACAATGAAACACGCTCGTCGCCATACATAACAACACGACGGTAACAACTGGACATGTCCTGCATTTGTATTGAGTCATTTGCCTTAGCATATGTTATTTACTGCGTCTTTTTTCTCACATAGCACGTCGTGAATAATGCATCCGCACTCTCTGTCCTGTCTGTTATACCACGTGACCCCACAAGACCACAGGGACATATGTGCAAATGAGATGCTGCATCTCCATGCCTCTAAAACACTACATTCGCGAGCCACACGAAACAATGCGCCTTGAGTCTACGCGACGGTAAGCAGTGGTGTGTTCAGGTGGTTCAGTGACTTAGGGAGCTAATGGATTTTTCACACAGTACTGAGCCAGCACGACTCACACCCTGAGTTTGAATCCTGGCAACCATCCATGATGAAACTGTGTCAAGTGTGGCGAGTTGATACATTCAGCCCTGTTCCCAATATCTGCACGTGACATTTATTTTAATATCCTTATATTGTACGTGGTTAATATCTGGTATTTGGTGAGAGACACCTACTGATTGTCAGTCAAGATGTAGTTCAGTGGTGTCACCTGTCGAAGCCTTTCCCTGGCCGTGATTCTCTGCTGAGTGTGGCATTGACAACTGCATGTGTCTTTGTCTCTTGACGTGATTCCAGTGGCACAATCTGGACATATTAGGTGCTGACGATTTCCTGAATTGTACAAATAATGTTTATCTCACAGACCAAGATAATATCCGTTTAATAATGAAATGTGACAGCTGTCTGATGTCTGTTTCAGTTCAGCATGTCAATAGTAATCAGCAGTAAATCGCCATCGTCACATGGCAGTGAAAAGTATTTAAATGTCTGTGTACAGGATATGAAAACATGTAACATCATTTACTGAAACAAAAAAATATTTAAAACAAAAAACGGACGGTCTCTCCAATTCTTAGAAAAAAATACGTTCAGGGTTAATTATTGTTTTTTTAAAATACATTTTCCACAATCACAAATATTTGTTGAGGTCAATGGTGACGTGGATATCGCATTGCACCGTGTAGCTGGTGACATGAGATCCATTCTCAGCCACGGCTAGCATCAGTGGCGAGTGATATCTGAACCTGTCTGTGACCCCCCCCCCACTCTTCACTCCACCAACAATGAGTGGTGTATGTATGTTGAACTTCTTTCACACCGTACTTAGCCAACCATGCTAACTGGAGATGCGGGGAAAGGACAACAAACGAAACACAAACAGCAGCTCGAAAGAAGTGAGTGTTCAATCTGGATTTAAAGTGCATGGCTCCACTGCTGTCCTCATATCGGACGGAACAGCGTTCCAGACAGCCACAGAAGTGCATCTGCTGCGCGCAATGCGGTCACCCTCTTTGTTCTTTGGGCAGCAAAGAGGCCGCTGCTGCAGCGGTGATCGGAGTTTGCGTGGTCGTTCATGCTCTGACGAGATCAGCAATGTGCTGTGGTTCGTTTGTGGCAAGCACTGTGTGTGTAATGAAGTATGATGAAGAAACACAACATGGGGTGCCTTCCTCAAGAACTAGATTGATAACTGGTGGTAAATTATTATAAAAAAAAAAAATTTGCGTTGGCTTGTGGGTGTATTGCCGAAAATTTCCTAAAAAATTTAGTTGCACAAACAACATAATAAATAGTGTCAATAATACTGAGATTTTCCACAGTTTATCAAAGGGTTGAGTCCAATACTAAGGGACTTTGCTAGACTAGGCATCAAACAGTAAAGGTGCAGCCCCTGCAATTGCTTGCTCACACCACTGCTGGCAGAAGCTCCTCCTGTAGAGAGAGCACCAGAAGGCCCCCATCGCGTTGGGTAATTTGACCTTCCACGCTGGGTGGGGATGCCCACACTTTACCCCACCACACGTGACCTGCCCACTCCACTTACTATGGTGTACCCATTTATATTTCTCACTGGACAGAGGCTCAGCACGTAATAAACTTGCCCCGTTGTTGTAACTGCCGCACCAAGAGATGGAACTGGTGCCCTCTGGATTGCAAGTCCAGCCTGCTGACCGTTGCACAAAGGCAGTCTCCCTCTGCGAAGCTCCCCGGCTGTAAATCTCTCGAGCAACGGACTACAGCAGCTCAGCCTTACAGATCGATGCCGGTTGCAGATTATAATATCACACACTATGGAGCGTTTTCTCGGGTCGTTTTCAATGCGCTGTAAAACTATTATGTCCTTAGTAGTGCTTGTGGTTACAGTTATTAACAGGCTTCAAAAGACATCTGTCGACAAAACACAAAATATCCAGACAAGGGGGAATGCCGTCAAAAGGTGCAATACATTTATTTTATTTTGCCCTTGTTCTGTATTTACACGGAATGAACAAAAGCCAAACAACGTTGTCCCCCTGATGCAAATGCATACTCTGAAGCTAATGCTCACAATCCCTCATTTAGCTCACGCTATCATGACAGCCTGAGCCCAAATCACCCAGAGATTGCATCCAATCTTGTGAGACTCTAAGCAGGGATGAGCAATGGATGATGCGTGGATGGGACAGGCGATGTGTGCTTGGCAACAAAGGCTACAAGTGCAGACTCCATTCTTCTACAGCCGACTCGCTCTCTCCTGCTCGCTCCGACATTATAACATGAAGCTACCCGCCCATCTCTACCCGTCATAAACAGCTGCCTCAAGCAGATGCCCACATCTTTTTCACCTGAAGACGGTAGCTTGTGTTTGCGATCGAAACGTCGTGATCTATTATTATTTTTTTCTACCTACGTGACTTTACAAAAACAAACAAAGAGTATGGATTCCTGCAGTCACGAAAGCTTCAAATCAAGATCAGACTCCATTGTTGTACTGTATATATCTATGTCCCCTCCCTTCATCAACTGGACCTGAAGTATGGTCAAATAACTCCCGCGGGATGCACGGCGTGGACAGACCCCTCATCCAGCGGTAGTTTTACAAAACGCTTCACTTGGTCCATAATGAGACAATTAAAAACCAAATCTATGTTCCTTTAATTGCCGCCAAAATACGTAGTTTTAATTAAACTTACGCAATGTTATTTCCCCGCTCCCAAAAAACTCGAGTTGCATTATTCAGCAAAACAGAAGCATCAGGAGTGTACAGTTTGCCAGAATAATGTTATTCTTGGATGTGCCCTCTGACGGATTACTTTTTGAGGTTCAATTTAAATTGTTTTAATTCAAGCAAAAATCTGGGGGCAAATCCAAACTTGGAGCTGAGGCAATTATGATGCTGGCCGCGTTTATAAGCAGGTGTTGGCTTTTAAAAGGAGTAATTACACACACACAGAGCCGAACGTCTGTACGTTTAGTAATGGCATTGGATGATAAAGCATAGCAATCCATTATTAACCACTTCAAGGTTCTTAACATTCATAACCTCCCTATTATATTGCGCAAGCTGCAGGTATGTGTGATGCACTATCATCACACTACGCATACATTACTTGTTTCTGAGCAGAGGCAGTGAGATATGTAATCTGATTGACGGAGCACTATGGGTAGGTATTCGTGATCTTTGTTCATAAATAACGAGCAAATTATTTTTATTTTTTACAATTGCATCACACTCGCATCCACGAGCATGCTCCGGGCCTGGCTCTGTGAGTCTTCTATATCGTAGGACACCAACCATACTATGTCTGCAATGTGATCTTTATAGCAGATGCATATTTCGGTAGGCAATAGCACAACTAAAATAACAAATAAAAACCCACTGAAACGTAATTTTACATATACATCACAAGAAAAGTTAATGCTTAAAACAAAAACCAACTCTTGTGATTGAAACGTCGCGGTATCTTCTGCGTTGCAACACGCGCGCTTGTGCGCGTTGTCCCTGCAAGGAAGGCGTCAAGGATGGATTGGGGGCACGGGAGGCGGTGTGCGTGTCGAGCACAGCCCCACGCTGCTGCCGACCACGTTGGCGGGCGAGCCGCTCGCCCCCAACACCACCACCCAGAGAGAGGGACGGGGGGACGCTCACCACGCACTCTCCCATCAGAAGCCGAGTCTCCGCGAGCCCAGACGCTGCCGCAATAGACCGTGGTGGTGGTGGTGGGGCTGGGGCTGGGCTGATCAATCACCGGAGGATGCCAGAGTCACCATGGATATCATTGTGTTCCTTGCCCTTTGCAGTCGTTGGAATAATCGTTATCATCATCAGCAACAGCCATGGCCAATCCACTGCTGGATGACCGCCTCCCCAAGCTGTTGCGGCCGTCTCGCGTGATCCGGCGATGTGACGATCCGTGGCGTGACCTGCGCACGAGCTGATTCGGTAGTTTCATACCCTCGAAGTTAGTACTCTCAGACTATAACTATTACTACTGTTTTGAATCGTAATAATATGACAATAATACTCGTTGAGTATCGAGGTTCATCTTGAAAGATGCCTGCACCCCCTCTCCTGCTGTGCTTTGTCCCTTGACTTCCCCGAAACTCTCCGTGTCGCCACGTGAGTCGTGGTCCTCGTATGACAGTGAGGCCCTCACCTGTCTCCCTTTCCCCCGCTCCGCAGTACCGGGGATTCTCCGCGTGCCTCGTTACATTTAGTTTCATCGCTCGCGCTCTGTAGCGGAGCTCTTGTTCAAATAAAGAAAACCGAAATGCTTGCACGGGATGTTCTACCGGTGACTTTTTGAGTGTTTTTGGCATGTTGGATTAAACTCAAGTGCACGAGGAAAACCAACATAGGCGGGGTGGACGTGAAGAAGACTGCAAATCCCGACAGCGAGGTCAGTAACCTGTGCGGTGCCTCCTCGTCACCTTGCAAGCGCCACGTGACACACCATCTCTGCGAGGGATGAGTTTTGGATTTTAAAATGTCAGATGTTCAGATTTATAAGTATAATTTCACATATTTTTTTTTGATTTTCAGATGATTAACATTATATGTTAATGTCACGCGCCTTCGTGCCAACAAAAGTGTTGTCACTCGATGACACGTGAACCCACTTTTGGCAAATAAATAAAAGTGATAGTATGTTAAGCCATTCCTGCGAAGTCATACTTTCGGATCCATTTGAAACAAACTAAAATTTACCATTGCAAATGTTGTGTTTAGAGACCCAACTTTCACATTTGTTTTTGATCAATCCACAAATAAGGATAAAAATCCCTAATCTTTGCACGATCCACCAACACCACAAAAATGTCAACATTACAGGCATGACATCGCACACCTTTTAAACAAGGACTCAGCAGCCATCCGCAAAACGCTTCTCATCATCCAGTCGACGTGTCCTTGCTGACGAGCGAACCAACACAAACCAACACGGCAGCTTCCATTTGAGGGCCAACATTCGTTTGAATGTATATCCACGTGTACGTGCACGTTATAAGTGTGTGCAGGCTGAAGAAACAACGACTGGAGCCTATTTGAAAGAAGCAAATCCAATCCCCGCTACGAAAAACCTAATTTGGTCTCCCTGTTCCCGTGGACAGGGTAATGATGCGTTTGTTACTGCAGCCAGATATTTCTCAGCAGTTTTCTATACACGTGTTTATCATTGCATATAATACGAGGCAGGCATGCACAGATCATTTAAATCGTTGCAGGAGCATAATTGCGTGCACCTCGCAAAATTAAAGTCAAAATGTAAAGGCAGTCAAGCCAAGGTCAGAAGAGATTGTTGTTGGCTTCTCTGTTTGTTTTCGAGAGAACACATCACATTGTGCAACTTCCAGACCAACTGCAATTTGTCACACCCAAACTTTTTCCTTTACGTAACAATGAACATTTGCGATGTGTTTTCTGTTGCTGGTGGTACACGCCCGTATCCCATCGCCTCGGAGGCCGGCTCAGCACATCACGTTGAGATGCTAGATGTAAGTAGGATTGTCACCCGTCCTGGTTTTCTTTTACAGGATCCTTATCTTATTGCGGCAGCTGTCCTAGGATATATGTCAGTCTTCTCTGGACATTAAAAGTCCCAGTTATTGTCAGTTGCGAAACAATAAACCACAGTGTTGTACCATACTTATTTGCTCCCACTCTGACCAGCATGGTGAATAATGTAGATGTAGTATTGTTGAGATCGTCTTATTGCCATGATGTGTCCCAGTTGTTTGTACCACAGAGGGAGCATCAGTAAACGTGTGTGATGCACCCGCCTGCTGAGCAGGACGATGTCTGCATATTGGAGGTTTTCTACAACGCGTTACACCAAATAGCGAGCACTACGACTGCGTTGCTTACATCCAGAGACAAATCCTCACAACCTCACAGATGCTCAATACATCGCACCGTGTGTGAATAATCGGCTTGGACTGGCATCATGCCCCTCAATTCTGAAAATCCTCGGCTACTCAGCTGCATCTCAACTTTATCCCGACCACAGCTAAGTCTGAAGATACATTGATGAATATAGACTGTATTTTGTCAAATGTATTTATTACGTTGTCAAATGTATTTATGAGGCTGTATTTGATTTCGTGTTGCCACGTGCTGCTTTATAACAGAGGAGTATAGAGTCGGCCGATGTTAGAGGCAATGGCTCTTCTTCAGACCAGAGAGAATAGGCAGACAGATGTACCTGCTTATCATGAGAGATTGTATTTTACACTGCGGACCTCTGAGAAGGTTGACAAACTGAAAGTGTTAAATTATTTCACCGCATCACAAGGCAAAATGACAAATGAGCAGTTTTCTATCAGCAGACACCGATGCGACAGTTCTGTCATACACCTTGGTCATGACCTATTCAAGGCCATTGCCCAAAACATCGGCCCACTAAATATAAAATCTATCCAAGGGATAGATTTTTGCATAACAAGACGAGCAGGTCATCCACACGATCCTCTCCATAATTACCCATCGGCAGTTATTGTTTTCGCACTGCCAGAATAATGTGACAGTAACGTGTCGCATTATTCTGGCAGCTCGGAATTACAACAGAACGACGCGACACCAATGTACAACATTGCGACCAGAGTATACGCAGCGGTTGTTTAACATTCGCACGAGAAAGACGGCCAATGCACACCATCCCTTCTCAAGACCGCAGCAGCCACACCTGCTAAGAGCATTGCCAAACATCATTGCCTTCTCTTCCTATTAGGACTGCCCCTGCAGGAAGAAGCACGTGCAAGCTGCCACCATGCGCACGCGTAGGCACATGGATGGGGTCGTGTTGCCTTTGGCCACTCCCAAAGGTGACATCATGATGATCGCCAGGTGCACGGGATGCCTGCTGAGCCAAAAACAATGAAATATGCCCACGGTCTTCACAGAATGGTGCGCCCATGCCAGACAGAGCCGACATATGCATAACATCAAAAGAAAAGATAAAAGTTCAGTGTATTTTAAAACTTAGTTGTGTGCATTTCTTTACTGGATGATGAATTACCACGATCACCTGTGCAAGTGGGATACAAGTACTCTTGCATATGTGTTTGGGATTAGATTATTGCGTTTTATATTGTAGGGAGCGGTAGTGTAGTGGTTAGCGCACTGCACTACGAACCTGGCGACCCGAGTTGGATTCCCGCTCACGGTCAACACGAGTGACGATTATCTGAACCGGTCATGGACCTCCCCTAGGTCGACTCGGCCTAAAATGAGTACTTAGTACAGTGTGTAAACACGGCCACTGGGGAGACAAAGGCGGCTGTGCGTGGTTGTTGGCCACCCGCCCCCTCGTGTGCCATGCTGGCCTTCATAGGCGCTTGCTCCAACAGTTTGTTTAGGCTCTCCCTGGGATCTCTGTGTGGGATTATACTTGTGCTATACTTGTGATATGGCGATGGCTTTGGAAGGCCTTCATCCAGCAGTGGATGGATCATGGCTGATGGTGATGTTCAATCTACCATTACAAAGTGTCCATTTTTTTTTCATACCTTGCCATACAAATATTCAGAATTAACAGACATTTATTTTGCAACATTTTACGAACAATTACTTCATATGAATGTTAAATTAGTCTCTTGCTAAATATATACATTGCTAAAGGATAATTTAACGTATTAAAATAAAATTTTATTGCATTGAATGTTCACATGCACGTGTTGAAACAGAACTGTATGCAATCTTCATCTCACTGCCTGGGCATAACTCAAAATAACATCTCAATTTAAATAAACATCTTGCAAATAAGGGGAAAAAGTGAACCTTCGCGGTGGAGAGTTCAACTTGTCAAATGTTTAAAATGGTCAACGGAAGTTTTTAATTGCTTCGTTACACCGGAAAGTATATACTTTGTAACATGTACACCATTGTTTTATAATTGAAGTTTTGGCTCCAAGTCATGCGTGACAATGTCCAGTGAAAACATCTGCTTGCGGATCAAGTGTTCCTCTGCCTCGACCACAGCTCGTAAGCACTGCAGTGTGTCACATTTCTTGGCCACTCTTCCCGCTTCGCTACAACCCATACTGCTGCAATTTCTGTGGTTATCCTGAAGGTAAAATGATCTGCCAGCTGCCTACGATTTTTGGATTCAACAGGTGCAAAAAACATTGGCCATTCACCTAATTAACTTGGGCTCTGAGCCAGGGTAGAGTCAACTGAATGAGAAACGCATGATCCATTAACAGCCTGTGCTCGTCTCTATAGCCAGTAGTAACATCTCTATCAGTATAACACAGTACTGTAATTTAAAACTAAATAGTTAAGAGACCTTTGTCCATCTACTGCTGAATTAAGGCCTCCCCATGCCTTGTTGGCCATGGGCATTGTTAGACCGTGCATCACCGCGATGTTCACTGATGGTTAGACATGGCCCGAAATGTTACTTAGGTTTCTGTGTTCAGTGCGCTGATCACTGCACCACTCGATTCAGTTTCTTTGACAATGAAATGTGAGCATCATTGAAATAGAGAAAAGTAACTGACAATTGATAAGCAACTCAAACACGTTTTAGATTGATTATACAGAACATGTGTTTAAAGCTGTAGGTTTTCGCGAACAATATCCATAATAAAACAAATCTGGATATCCGCCTGATGATGCTAGTTGTAATTACTGGCGAAACGTCGTACTCCGATTGTAAATGTTGTGGATTTGCTCTCCAACACACCGGTGTGCTGTACTAGTTTACTACACTATACACTACACTATACACTACACTATACACTACACTATACACTACACTATACACTACACAACTATACACTACACTATACACTACACTATACACTACACTATACACTACACAACTATACACTACACTATACACTACACTATACACTACACACTAGTGCTGTACTAGTAACAAATTGGCACGTATTGTTTACGTGGCAAGCCTTACTAGTCGGCTGTATCAGGTGGTGGTGGGATTAATAATACATTTAAATTGACGCCATCTCACCTCAAAAAAACGATATTATGGAGTATAAATATAAATATAAAAGAGCAAACCAAACATTTCATGATAATGAAATTGATCAAGCTCATGTATTGACATTCCATCTGTCCTCTCTCATCATCATCATCTTCGACCTTGATATATGCAGTGTTGGATGACGGCCTTTCCCCACCGTCGCGATCTCTTGCAATCTTGTAGCGCCATCATCCATCGCCGCACGCTGCACTGAGACAATCTCATTGCTCCATCTCCCCGGTGGTTATCCTCTCAGACACGTTTCCCTCCTTCGGGGGCCTTTGCATTCCCAGCCTCCTCCACCAGCCATCAGCACGTGTATGTATGTTGAACTTCCTTCGCACCGTACGTAGCCAACCGTGCTAATTGGATAGCGATGTGTCCTGCCCAAGCCCAATCGCTTTCATCCACAGTCAGAATGATGCCTCTAACGCTTGTGCTGGTCCACGCGATCCGCTTTCAATGTTTCAGTGCAATCCAAGCTTGGATCTCGCAGGCATTAACCACCACTGCGTGTACGGCCCTTTTGTCAATTCACTGCTGGATGAGGTCCTAACCCTACCTTGTAGGTCATGGGGTTGTTTGACCGCACTTCACATGTGTAGTACCTATCCAATCTCACGAGCACTATCCAGGCTCAGTGCTGCTGAATTTCCAAGATCTGATGAAAACGGGAGCTTTCCGGGCGATTAGGTCACAGGCAACTACAGATTGCCACTGCAATAACGACCACAAGCACAAGCACCGTAGCAACTGTCATTACTATGTAGATCGTCATCACTGTGGATGTATAGACACTGATTTTGTTACCAAGAGACAGTGTTCTACTTTTACTGTTTCATATTACTGGATCCTTGACATCCATAATGTATAAGATGGGACTCTGTTGCCTCCAAAGGAAGGTGCACATGTTTGATGATGCTTCTAAGATGGAATGCTCAAAGGATCACTGCACTTGAAGGAATCGAGTCGGGTCATGGAGGTCACTCTGCTATCTCGTGGACTAATACCACATTATTACTCGGGGTCCAATTTCATTCGATACCAAAAGTTGAAATGCCAGTGCTTCTGGCGGCCTCCTCTGTGACCAGTTTGTCACAGAGAGAGATGAAAAGGTGGCGATGGTCAACATCTAAAACCAAGGGTTGTCAATTCTCTGCAACGACCTTATGCCCTTCAGTCGTGTGTGTGGCACAAAGAGCATCGTTAACACGTGCTGTCCTTTGATTGTGACATTAATTGAGATGTCCAGTCAGCCTTTGGACGCTCCAGATCCACACGAAACACGAGTGTTTGGGTTTGACATGTTGCAACATAACGCAATTAATACATTCCTGCCATGAAAGTACGTGTGACATGATTTGTTGCACTACATTGCAAAAATGTGCTTTCATTCTATTTTTTGGTTCAAACAATGACATTGTGAGGTTTTTTTTTTATTTTACTATGTATTTCTGCTTAAAAGCGCGCGAATTTAAATGCACAGAAGGCTGCCGAGAGCAGCGGTGAACAGCGACATGCTGAGCGAGGGCGGCGTGGAGCATGGCAGGGCGCTTGACTATTGCCCTGCAGTGATTGTTCGACTCATTAAATACTCGTGTGTAGAATTCACTCAATGCCAGGGACTTTTTAATGGGTGACCAGACAATGCATTTTGTCGGCAATACATTGTCTAGGGGTAGCTGCTTCAGGGGTGGCTCAAAGACATTCGGAGGGGGTATGGGGTAAGGGGCGGAGGGGGGCACGTGTGCTAGAGGGTGGGGGGCCCTCTCCCAGGCTCAAGTGCTCGCTTCGCTGCCTCTGGATTGCAGTGAAGTCCAGCATCCGAAATGGGAAACCGCCATACGTAGATATCATCAACAATACAACACATCAACGATAGTTGCAAGAGCAACATCGAATTAAAATGGTCATACCTTGCATATAAAGCCGTGTTCAATGTAACAGAAAATGTAAGCTTTAAAAGTAGAGCACTTGCTATCATGCTGTTGGTGTTTAAGGAATGCATAACCTACGCCATAGCTGTCAACACGACACCCATTTCAGTGAAAGGTGTTCACCCATCACCACGTTTTAGCTGCACTGGAGCATTCGAACATGAGATCATGTGTCCACAGTTAGAACGTACTGTATTCACATTCTCACAGGTAGGATTATACCACCTGTCTCTCTATCTATTCACAACTTCATTTTTAAACAACCACTTTCCCTGTTGTTTATGTTTCATGTGATGTCGAAACCACCCTGAGTCTGAAGACTTGTTTTGTTTGGGAGGGATTCTATTGTGAATGCTTGGCTCATTCATATCTGATCAGTTTTGCATCACGGGACACCTAGGCACCACGGTAGCGAGATGTTAACTCCCTCACCTGGTGTGCAGGAGGTCGTGGGTTAGATCCCGACCATGACGCTAATATATTTGGAGTTTGCACGTTCTCCCTGTTGTCGCGTGGATTTTTCTCCGTGGCCTTCGGTTTTTCCCTCCACATTTAAAAGCATGCGTTTAGAGTATTTGACTGCTATACATTTCCACGTAAGCAAATTCGTTGAGCTTTCATTTGTGGCCAGGTAACTTTAGAAAGAGAGCAATATACCTCAGTGGGCCCTTACCAAGTAGAATAAAACAAAGTTTAGTTCCGTTTTAAAATTCACATTCACAGCTCGGGGAGAATAAAACTCAAACATTTGAACAGATAAACCGGCAATCTACTTGCTGGTGCTTAACACAACCTCCACTTATTTGGGCTCGTGTGACAACCCACGGTGTACAGGGCCCTGCCTCCACGCTGCCCACGAAGTGTCTGTCGCCTCGCTGGTCGACACGTGTACGACGATGATGATAATAATAAAATAGCTTGACACGACATTATAATCACCGTTGTTACTTAGATTTTCGACAGCACATCTCATGATTACTTTGTGGTTTATTCTATATAATTTTGCCCATATCTAGTAGAGAGGCACCCTTGCCTATACACATGGACAGTTTACCAGGTTTAGTTTAAGCAAGCCTGACTACTGATTCCACTGTGAATTCAACATTCATCTCAGAGTTTGTGTGGAACCAATGCTGCTGACATGATGGACTCCCAGAAGGCCATCGAGCTGGTGGTATATTAAAACAAATGTTACGTAGAGGGAAAGATGTGTGTTTATTGCCAGCTCATTTGTGTTGTTACTTTGCTGTATTGCCTGAAAGAAGCCGCATTGCACCCTTTCAGCAGGTATGTGTCTCACACACACGCGGTAGTGAGTGCGCGCCTCTGATCTACCAATTCCTCCCCCTGATGCACGGATTCTTAAACGCACGCCATTGTGTGCATACCAATGTGCTTGAGTGCGAGATAAAATCCACAATAGGCAATCTCCTTTGAAAATGGCATCGTGTTGACAGTTGCACTAAAGTCAGAGTTTAAAAGAAATTAAAAAGGCATTGTTGCAAAAGTGAAACTTTTTTTTTTACACAGAAGCCAGAGATTATTTTTCGTTAAAGTTTAACACGTTCACACTCCTCACCACACTAGTGCGCCTTCTGTTGGAACGTTTTGCTTGCTTGGCAGTGCTGTGTTGGGTATGGAAATGGTCAGTGTTCGGGTTTATATTTTAAAATAGTTTGCTGAGCACAGGCCCAAAACGCAAAATGGCCAGCGGCAAACGGAAGTATCTCTCGTTGTAAAACGAGTTGTGAGTGCTCAGGTAAAGAGACGATGGGAAAGAATTCCCAAGTGGAGCAGTGCAAGGGAAGAGCAGGACGAGAAGCGTCGTCATCTGCAGGGTTGAACACAGTGGGGGTGAGGCACAAGAGTTCGTCTGGTAAGTTAAGTCCCCAACATGGGTCGAGGAATTAAACTACATTATTTTTTATTTTAGTAGGTAAAGCCCCAGCTGAGCTACGTAGCTCTTTTTCAGAAGCGACCTGGCCACAAATGAAAGCTCAACGAGGTGGCTTATCATCGTGTGGAAGTTCATAGCAGCCAAATACTCTAAACGCGTGATGTTGATTCTAAATGTGGAGGGAAAACCCGGAGGACCAAGAGAAAAATCAACGTGACCACAGGGAGAACACGTAAACTTCATATATACGGGCGTCAGGGTAGGGATCGAACCCACGACCTCCTGCGTACCAGGCGAGGTAGTTAATTAATTAGTGAAGCTCACAGGAATAGTAATATTGGTATGAGCGATAGTAAAGTGATACAGAGGTAACTTAAATCTTGACTTAAATCTTTAATGACTGCAGAAATTCATAATCTTTGGGTCTTTTACTAAAGTCACGTAGATAGGTTCAAAGAGAAAAAACACTACGATGTTTTGATCGCAACACAAGCAGGCGACATCAGGAAAAGGGGGCTAGCTTCTAAAGGCAAACTGTTTATAAAGGTTTGAAATGGGCGTAGCCCAAATGTCAGCAGCCAATGATAATGTAAGTGGTGGGCAGCAACCACGACGGTGGTTGGTTTTCCACCAATCAAAGGGCTGCCAGGTGAAAATTAGCATGTTAATGTAAGATCGTTGAGCGGCCTCCACGGCCAGCGCGCTGAGGTGGCGATGTTAATGTGAGAGATGAGCATGTTAATGTGAGAGATGAGCATGTTAATGTGAGAGATTAGCATGTTAATGTGAGAGATTAGCATGTTTATGTGAGAGATTAGCATGTTAATGTGAGAGATTAGCATGTTAATGTGAGAGATTAGCATGTTAATGAGGATCACAGAGGCGCAACCTCTAGGTCGGCGCGCGAAGTGGCTGTGTTAGTGTGAACCTGTTAATGAACAACTGACTTCGGAAGGTGGCAGGATGGGAACATCACAGCCAGTTATGACTTAAACTGATTGATAACGTCCTTCTACTGATTGCAACTCTTGTCAGTGACAGGACGGAATTAGTGAGTACTGGATCATTAAACAACCTGACTGCTTACGTTGAATGCTTTTACATTGAATTTGATAGTGATACAATTGAAGTCTACCCTTGAAAAAAAACAACAATTATTTACTTTTAAAATGCATATGCTATCAGAGTACGTTTTTTGTTTGCATTCTGACCACAATTATTGTGGTTAATGCAGACATGATTCCTTGTAAAAGGTTTCAGTTTCGTGTTTTAACATCTTAACACCTGTTTTGTTGCCAGAAAAAAGGGGGAAACCTATTCTCATTTTTTTGTACTGGCAAAGGAGGTCCCATGATTTATAGAGACGGTTAAACTGTGTGTCTAATGGGAGCATTCCTACAGCCCACTTAAACCACACAGATGGACCAGATTGAACTGGTCCAGTTGTCGTCAATGTGCTGGTATGCGGCAGCCCTTTCATTGGCTATATTGGATTACTCCAGTTTTGTTCCACAATACAAAATACTCAGTGAGGAATCAAAGGAGACTCTTCAAAATGATGCTCACACCTTGGTTGAAACATCCCCATGCAAATAACGAAGTATCTATGGCTTAGAGTATCTCATCACAATCATCTGGACACCACCAGGAGAAGAATGATCAGACATATGAAACCTTTGTGAAAATGTATTCCCATAAATTTGCTTTAAAATGCAAGAAATCATCTACATAGTAGCCTCGAGGCAATGTACTAAGAGCTTTGCAACTACACACATTTTTGAAAAGCACATATTCAGATTGGATTTGAACCTTTAAATCGAATACTCAGTGACAACAATCATATAGATGCTCACAATCACAATTTCGTTATACGTTAAGACCAGTTTTCATAGGTGGTCACCGACACACTCCCACTCCATACACACAGACTGGAGTGTGAGGACACCCACCGACACACTCCGACTTCATACACACAGACTGGAGTGTGAGGACACCCACCGACACACTCCGACTTCATACACACAGACTGGAGTGTGAGGACACCCACCGTATTTATCCTCTCTTACTTAGCGATATAATAAATACTTATAATACAAAAATGACTTATTTAATATCAGCTAAATGTGTTTATTTTCATTAAGTACGTGGACAAATACATAATTATTTTGTAGAGTAGAATTTTACGTGGGTTAAAATTATATATTTTTTTCATCTGACCATGGAAGATCTTCAATATATATGATAATGCCATAAAAGTTTGAAATATCACCCAATGATCCCAATCTGTGCATTAAAATGGAGAAATTAAGTGACGCACTGGTGGCGTGCGGGAATGGGAACGGCTGTAAAAATCGCTTACACCAACCAATCACACGTCAATCATTACTTTGTGCGTAGCCTAAGAGCTCTGAAAGCTGAGGTCTGGAAGCCAGGATGGAGTTTCCAACCCCATCATTCAATGGCGCACCCCACATCTGTGCTCTGTGCGCTCCTACGCAGTTACGCAGCAATGGGTGTGCAGTGCCTTGCTTGTCATTTTACAAATAACTGGCATCAAATCCAAGAACCGTTCTTACACATTGTGGCCGTGTGCCCCACCTCATAGCCCTTTCTCATCTGAAAGTGTGCCTTTATTTACAGCGGTTTTATATGCAACTCATAATAATACAGTCCTGTGTCAATCCACTGCCGAATGAAAGTGTCCCCATGCCATGGTGGTTGTTTAACCATCATCCACCCCGCGAGGCAACATTCTTTTTTTTTGGTCTTCCCTTGCACCTCCGATTAGCAGAGTTGGCTACATATGGGGCGAACGAAATTCAACATATATACACACATACACAACATACACACATACACACATACACAACACACATACACAACATACACACATACACAACACACACACACATACACACAACACACACACAACACACACACATATACACATACACACACATACACACACAACACATACACAACACACATACACAACACACACAACACATACACAACACACACACATACACACAACACACACACAACACACACACATACACACACATACACACACAACACATACACAACACACATACACAACACACACAACACATACACAACACACACACATACACACAACACACACACACAACACACACACATATACACATACACACAACACACACACAACACACACACAACACACACGCTGGTATTTATTCAGAACACCGTGGGTTAACCACTGCTCCACCACTGCACCACCACTGCACCACCACTGCACCATCACTGCACCACCACTGCACCACCACTGCACCACCACTGCTCCACCACTGCACCTCCACTGCTCCACCACTGCTCCACCACTGCACCACCACTGCACCACCACTGCACCACCACTGCTCCACCACTGCACAACCACTGCTCCACCACTGCACAACCACTGCTCCACCACTGCACCACCACTGCACCACCACTGCACCACCACTGCACCACCACTGCACCACCACTGCACAACCACTGCTCCACCACTGCACCACCACTGCACCACCACTGCTCCACCACTGCACCACCAATGCACAACCACTGCTCCACCACTGCACCACCACTGCACCACCACTGCACCACCACTGCACAACCACTGCTCCACCACTGCACAACCACTGCTCCACCACTGCACCACCACTGCACCACCACTGCTCCACCACTGCACCACCACTGCACCACCACTGCACCACCACTGCACCACCACTGCCTGCACATACGTATAACCGGTATTCCTCACGTCTGTTTCGTTAAAATGATATACTGTATACAAAACGTTTGTAGAAAAAGTTACTCTACCCTAACTCATAATATGCACGAGTGTTATTGTTGTGGCATTCCGTTTGTTTACCCAGGAAAGCCTCACTGAGGCTGATGGCTGTTTTTCACGAGGGTGCTCTCACATTCCCACAGTAGATGGTTTCTACGTAGATTCCATTTATGTATTTTGCGGGTCAATTGGGTACTCCCCCCTATCCCAAGGCCTCTGACCAAGGTGGAAGAGGAGGCCAACGTACCCTCTAGAGTCTAGAGAGGTTCTCTCTCTCGAGCTCCCTCTAGGAGATCCCTTCCACCAGCAGTGACGTGAGAGAATAATTTTAGGGCTGTACCTTTGCCTCTTTATTTATTGGGAAGTTGGTTTCTACGTTAACTTATATGACAGCAGCCATCAGGCACTGTGACAGTGATACACGTTTTCCAGGGCGTGCCATTCCTACTGCACTCATTTTGGAGTCTTGATTCCTGCAGGCTGCTGTGTGTGCTTCTCTTGGACCCAAAAACACAACCAACAAAACCCAGCCAGCCAAATAACCACAATACATCACGTTGCATTTTAACAGGGGCTCTGGGACTTTTTTCCCTTCGTCAATGCATCGGGGTTACAGGGTTAGCCCTGTAAGATATTGATGCCGATTGCAGGTAGTTACAGCACTGTCAGATGCAATAACGCTGACGCTGGAAAGATATCGAGCCCGCTCCAGCAATTGTATACGGCGAGCTGCCAGACACCCCTCCATTAACAACTACAAAGGATGCTTCGTTTATAGAGTGATGCGGCAAATAGACCAACAATAGCACTGTGGGATCGATCTCACGCCGAGCAGGTGCACGCCACGCGATCTTTAGCCTTGCGCCCCCTCTCTTATTAAATGTATTTGTGGTCGTGTCATTTTAAGTAATGGAATAATGCTGTTTGCATGTGTCAATGTTGTTCATTTAACAAGTACTCAGGCGTGTTAATATACAAAGTGGTTCTGTGATCAGGCCAGGTGGCTTGGTGAGCGGATCGCAATTCAGATGCTGCACGTTTACATCCTGGTTGGGGGTTGACTCAGCCCATCATCCCTCTGGGGTTGATCAAATTCATAACGCTTTGTGGGGATGTCAAGAGTGGTTGTCCTATGGAGAGACTCGTGCCAATTGTAGAGACATTGACTTTCCACCACTGTCTCAGGGCAGTAAACGGGAGATGAGCACAGCATCAATGTGCATTTGAGCAAGAAATCACTTTGACTTTTGAAATCCTCTTTAATGTCTTTTCTATTTCAAGTTTAAAATATAAAAAATGATATATCACCCTGCCAGTGTATTTTTTGGTTTTCAAAACAAAGTATAGGTTTATGAAATAGTTTTTTTCCATGCAGATATTTTCACAAGTCAGCAGTGACATTGCGGACAGCTGCAACTCTCACAACTATATTAAACGAATTACTGCAGAACATTTATTTGAATACTTCGTTCGCAGTTTGTATTATTAATAATATAGTAGTGGCAGCTCCATAGAGATACAGACAGGGTGTTTGTAATGAGGATCCCTGATTCCCTTTGGAATATATGAGCTGTTAATAAATTGGCCTGTGGCACCACAAAGGACACGGGCATTTCATGATCATGAAAGTATGACATGGACAGAATTCCTGATGCCATGGAGACATCGACACAATTTTCTCGAGGCTATTCATGCTGCCACTGTCAGTTTCAACTCTCACGAGGCACCCACATTATTCCACTTTGCCATGTTTTTTGAATTACGTTTTTTTAATTATAGCAATGATATTGTTTTATAATGTAAATGATCTATTCATTTTTATGTAATTTCCCCCAATTGTATCCAAATTGACGATCAATGCCACGTGACGAAGTATCCATTCGGATCTCTCAGACATCAGTGGAACCCCATTATGCATAATAACAGCTAACAGAAGCGGAAAACACAGAACTCCGATTAGCACGATATCTAAGTACATTTCAATTCCTGTCTCCTGAACACAGATGCTAAATCCCAAACTATCCAGGTATAAACTGGACAGGTGACAACCCTGGCTTTAACTCAGTAGAAACGTGCATACGTGTGCCATGCCGTAGCAAGAAAAGAACGGCCTTTATATCCAGAGACTATCTGACACCATCGGAATGTGTAATTTCCACCACAAACTTAGTGGCACCAATGAAAATGTGGTGTGCCATTTATTATTTGAACAAGCAAAGACTTTGACTTACCATGTACATAGATGCAAGCGTCACCCTTCATGACTTACAAATGTAAGAGCACTTCTCGACTACAACACTGGACAGGTGCCTGGCCCTGCAGAAACGCAGACTGGCAGTAAGCACATGACACGTGACCCATTCGGGCAGCTCTTTATACACGTGTTCATTTCATCACTTTACAGGTCACCAAACAGTTTTCAGTCAGAGGGAAAAAATGTTTAAACCTGTGGCGTGACAAGGTTGTCCTTGTTGGAGTGATGATGCAATTAATCTGTCTGAAGTGGCTGAATTTATGTTCGCGTTCCGTGCGAGGAAGAAGCCTCTCCCTCACTGTCTCTGCTCAGGGCTAGAGGTCATCTCCGTGCCCGTGCGTCAACAGTTTCATATTTGTTTTAAACTCATTCAATGCTCAGTCTTGCTCACACGTTGTATTTAGATAAATGAACATATTCAGTTTGATCTAGTTTCACCCAAGACACCTATACTACAATACATTTGTAATCTTTGTATTACATAGGATTCCTATTATTTACACTGCCCTTTAAGCAGTGTTGTTCCTCACATGTTGGTATCATAGCGGTACACACAAAAACACACGCAAAAACACACAAAAAACACACACACAAACACACAAACACACACAAAAACACACACACAAATACACACACAAATACACACACAAACACACACACAACACACACACACAAACACACGATCTGCCGCCACCAATATAATGGATGGATATTTTCCGCTATTATGAAAATATTTTCTGCTATTATGAAAATAATAAACAGAAAGAAATAAATTAAGCGTGAAGTGATATAAAGTAAAATAAGTTATTGTTTGTTTCGTATCGAGTAATAAAGCCATAATTAAGCGTTAGATGGATGGTGAGAAGTTTATGGAGAACTGATTAAAGATTTGTCTCGACACAGATCCGGAGATCAGAGATCTTCACGGGGCATGACGGCACCGGAAGGCAGGATAGACATCATTTCCAAGATTACCACTCAAAATCAAACGAAACATGGTCATGATCAGAATGAAAATAATTGAGTTTTTCACTCAACATTTCTCACTGCCTCAATGCGTTTTCAGAAGAGGTCTGCCGAGGTAAATTTCATTTTCTTTAAAATGAACAAAAAGAAACATGCAGAAGGAAAATACCCACAATAGCCGGGCATAACACACTTATGGTGAGTTCCTGGAGAAGACCCAGGCATTTGGAATAAAAACATCAAATAGAGCGGTCAGAAACCTATTTGCTGCACTGCCCTCTAACGGCTACCGTATTTAAGTGTATACATCATACCTTTAAAGCACAGGGCTGTACATGTGTCACCATTCCACACCCAACTATACAAGATGTAATATTAGTTGGCTGGCTTAACACGCAGGAAGGTTTTTAATTAAATTTAATCTTCGCATAAACTTTTAATACCTTCAAATTGCATTAGTGCTTGGACACCTTCAACACTCCACAGACGTACACAGAGATGAGGTTTTGATATGAACATTTTATGACCTAAATTCTGCTGCAACTTTATACCGATGCCCTCAATAGATTTGTGCTTTAGAGGCCGAGTGATAAATCCTGCAGTCGCCGTGTTACTCCTGGCAATGTCTGGGATAATGGAGTGTTGGTGTCACGTGGCAACATCAAACAATGTGGCCTCTACCCAAAAGAGCTATGCTTTTTGAAATGAAAAAATAGCACGCAAGTTGCTTGAATTGTACTTCGCAGACTTGAGGTGAATGTATATTATAAGTAAAATAATAATTCCATATCATACCACCACGTGTGACTTTTACAGGTTTATTTCTTCATCTATGAAAAATACTGGGTGATATTTTGCGCGGTAGTAATTTCTTGTTTCATGTCTCATGAAAATTGAACGAAGTCGAAATGTCAGTAAGGCAATGAAATTAGATTTAAAGGTTCTCTCAAGGTAGAATTTCAATGTTGTTGAACAGTGATAAAATCTTTAATAAAAATGCATATTTTACTTGAAGTTTGTTAATCAGAAACCCCGTGTAGCAAAATTTAGCTAACGCATTCATAGCTATAATTCATGAGTTAATAAAATAACAGATAGTGGAACTTTACAGGTACGGAAATAATTCAAATTGACATTTCAGTCACTGCGTCAATAACAGCGGAATGATTTGCTGCCAGTGTTGCAATACAAGCAATCTATTTTGCTTGATAAGCATGCATCAATATTTTAGAATAGAGCTTGCAATCCATTAAACACATTGCGCACCTTCAGAACAACAGTAATGCAAATTCTTGAAATGTATTCCTTGTTTTAAACAGAAATGTAAATAGACTATGAAATGTAAATGTTGACATTTCCTCAAATCTGTCGAAAACCATTTTAAACACTAAGATTTTGTGTCACAAAGTCGTGTTGCATATGATTCCACAAACAAATAACACCAATAACAATACCAAGTTTAAACTTCATGATTTTTTTGCTTATGATGCATTATATATTTTGGTGTTCCGCTACGTAATGCAGACCCTGCACCACCCGACATCAGCCAAACAAATCATGTTGTCACGTGGTGCACAAGTAGGAGTATTGTTGTTTCAGCTCACCGGCAAATTGAAAAACAACCATCAGGTTTTGTAAATAAGGAAATAAAAGCAAACAGCTGCTACCCACACCTATAATCTTGTGATTGAGCTAAATGTTTCTTCTTGAATACAGTGAGAAGCATGCCGAACCATGCTTCTCACTCTTGTGGTGTGTTTCAAACGGCAGGACTATGTATCAAGTGAATGCAGCGAGATGGTCGTATTGAGCAGGTTCCACTGAGTGCAATAATTCAGAAAAAAAAATGGCTCAATCGAAGCCAAGCTCGGCTTGCCAAGGTCACGGTCATCGCCAGGGCAGAGCAAACCCTGAGGTCGGAAGATGATGCCACGCCATCATCAACAGACAAACAGACGCATCAGTCATCATCAGCGGCAGTGATCCATCCACTGCTAGATGAAGGTCTCCCCACGACATTCCTCACCACCTTCACACGGGCAGCAGTGCATGGTACTTCTGCGCACGGACTGGTCTCAGTCTCCCCGTATCATGGCGAACATCCGGACTGGGACGCGCTCGCCTCTTCGGCTGCAATTCTGCCAGCGATCTGGTCCGTGTGCCAGCGCGTTTCCCAGGGGCACTGACTGCTCCGGGAGGATCGTCAGATGTCTCCTCCCGTGTTGTGCTGCGCTCATCCAAGTGCCCCCCCCCCCTTCTCTGGCTCAGTGCAGAGTGCATCTCTGCATCCTTCTTGGTGGACTTCTCCAACCTTTATTCCTTTATCCTTGTCAGTGGCCATTTGTGTAAAATAAGTTAGGGGCCGTCCATAAATGACGTCACGCACCTGGGGGGGGGGTCAGACATTTGTGACGATGTGTGACAAGGGGGGGGGGTTAAGAAATGTGGCGTCACATCAAAATGCGCAACTTTCAATAAATATAGACAACACGTTCTACGTAATGAAATAGACTTTTCTTAAATAAATGTTTTCTCCTACAATATCAGAGTGCAGCGACACATTAAATACGCACGACAATGACAATAGTTTAAAGCGATATGAAGCATGTTTTATATATTTTGGGGGGAGGGGCAGAGCTTTGTGATGTCATATTTGAGGGGGGGTCTGACTTTTTGTGACCCCGTGTGACGAGGGGGGGGGGGTCAATAATCGTCCAAAATCGTGTGACGTCATTTATGGACGGCCCCTTATGCACGTCTAATATTAAACGTGCACGCTTCCGTGTACAGTGGATACAACAATGTGCATCGGTGTTGCAGTGACATATTTATATTTGCATACTAGATCTATACCATGCGATTTCCATCTAAATGTATATATCAATCCGTTTGATTCCCTCACGATACGGCTGCCTCTTTGATCTCGTGCACCGATGTCACCTGACATTCGCTGGCCTTGCCAAACGGCGGAACGGATTACCCTGTTTGCCAGACTGTCAAGCTGAATGTCTGACAATCGGACCAGTGCATCACAGAGGGAACTAACGTGGGGCAGTCACGTGATGGATGGTGCCGTTGTGTTGCATTCGACTGGGAGGAGATGGCTTTGTATTGGGAGACACTTGTATTGTGAGACCATCTCCTCACGGCTGACTTCGTGGTCAGTGATGATTGTGCTCACGATGATGGCAGACCGAGATAACAGAAAATTAAATAACTAAACAGACGAGCTTTGGGTTCGTGCTTTTGGAAAGGTGAATTGGACAATGAAAATCAATATACCAATCTGCGTAAAGACTCCAGTTGTTAATGAGGGTGCATCGTGTTCCATGACAAATGGATCAGAAACACGGCCATTGAGGAAGAATTGGTGACAAAAGCCCAAGAGTAGCAAAGATGTTTGATGAGATGCATGCTTAGAATTAAATTGAGAAGTAGAAAGAGAAACACATGGATACGAAAACAAACCGAGGTTAGACATATTGACTAGTAAAACTAAAATGAGTGGGCTTGGGCAGGACACGTCTCTGGCAGGGATCATGATTGGTGGTAAAGGCGAATGATGGAGTAGCAAATGCAGGAAGGGACGTGCATGAGAGCACGTACACAGCGGAGACGGAGCATTAAAATCAGCTAACGTGCAGGTGCTAGGCGGATTGTGAGATATGGCTATGGCTTGGATAGACTTCTATCCAGCAGTGAATTGATCATGGCTGCTGATGATGGATTATAGCAAGTGGCTGTTATACATACGCACAATCCTCAGAGTGACTCATTGGACTATTTGTATGCGGTCACTCTGCAAATACCGTCCCTCTCTAGGCCACAACTCACATGGGATGGCTTAATTAACTTCGGAGTGTCAAACAAGACGCGTGTGGATATACACTCCAGTACATTGCACACACGTACATTGCACACACGTACATTGCACACACGTACATTGCACACACACGTACATTGCACACACGTACATTGCACACACGTACATTGCACACACGTACATTAAGCACGCAAAATATTTGCGTCCCAATAAGTTAAACCACTGATATCGAATGAGCTCCGTTTGCAATGTATGTTGCAAAGTCTTCAGCATACACTTAACAGCACGACTTTAGTAATTTTTCGATTTAAAGCTTTCGTGACTGCAGGGATTCATCTTCTTGGTTCTTTCGGTAAAGTCACGTAGAAGGGAGATAATAAAATATAAAATAATAAAAATAAACATAATAAAATAATACAATAGTATTATAATAAAATAATACAATAGTATTATTTTATTAGGTTTTAATAATTATTTTGTTATGTTTTATTTTTATTATTTTATTATCTCCCTTCTACGTGACTTTACCGAAAGAACCAAGAAGACGTGGCTCCACCAGAGGAATGCAGAATTTCCACCACTGGTTCAGGACCATCGATGATGGAGATCAACACCACCCTCTGTTCTTGTTTGGACTTTGATACGCTGACCTTTTCCTAATGTCCTGCAACACATACTTGGTGGTTGGATTCAAACAGTCTTACCAAAGACTACACGATTCATTTCTCACCAAAACACATGGACTGTAGCTAACGTTGAGCTACTGTGTAACACTTTCTCAAAAGTTGGCGTGCAATCAAGCTGGGGAAAGATCATGGGTCTGCAGTTAATTGGGTGAAACGTTTATTTCACGTGCTCGAATTCCGTGATGCCGATACATGTTGAAAGATGTCAGTGTGGTTCATTTATTGCAAATTGGTAAACATTGCTGGCGTTAGCAAGAATAACCCAATTCGCACATTGCGAACAAGACTGGCCATATTCTGTAAAGTCAAACACCCAAAGGGAGGCGCACATACCCAGGTTGGCTAAACACAACTCTATACTTAAAGACATTAACAAGTTAATAAGAGATCTTGCATAGAAGGCAGCGTTCCTTCACTTGTATTGTTTGTCATTATTAATTTAAATAACGCTTTTCTACCGCTGTAGATATCCTTTGACCACATATTTCGTCATATCTGAGACGCATGGGAAGTAGCTGAGCGTGAACAGTGCTTTGATGAGCGACCACCATGCCTTACACATGTTGCAGGGGCAGGCCGCTGGAGGGGACAGATGGCAGTCCCGCAAAAACCATTGCTGTACTGTACTTCTATGCTCTCGTGTTTATGCTCCTTGCGAGCACAACACTGCACCGACCAGCGTGGTGAAGTATGGCCACATAGCCCCCGGCGTGGGGAGGCCCCCACCCGGCAATGGATTGACAAAGGTGGCTACGAGATGTTAACTACCTCGCCTGGTGTACAGTTGGTCGTGGGTTCGATCCCGACCCTGACGCCTGCTGCTTTATATTTGGAGTTTACGTGTCTCTCTGCCCATGGTCGCGTGGAGTTTTTTTCCGGGTCCTCCGGTTTTTCTCACCACATTTAGAATCATCACGCGTTAAGAGTATTCGGCTGCTATAAAGTTCCACGCGACACTCCACTTGGTTGAGCTGCCATTTGTAGCCAGGTCACTTCTTAAAAAGAGCTACGTAGTCAAATAAAACAAGTTTTGTGTCGTGAAAGATGAAAGCATCTGTTATACAAGCCCTGCACGAAATGTATACACTATGGTGGCTGACTATTGACTGGAGACTCTTCCGACACACCTATTGATTCGATGCAGGCAGAACTGGGAATGTTGCTTCCACAGTTCCTCCAGGAGACAGTCCCCTGTCTTGCCCTGGATGTCGCTAAACCATGGCAAATCCAGTCTCAGGGGAGCTCGGGGCATCTGAGATCGTGGTGCACACGCGAGACACAGACAAGTCGACGACGGGCTCGTGCTGGGCAGGCTCACAGCCAAGGGGCTGTGAGCCTGCCTGTCCGCGTGCTGGGACGCACGCGGACAGGCAGGCTCACAGCCAAGCGGCTGTGAGCACGTGAAGGAGAAGCGAAGGAGAAGACGTGAAGGGAGTCCTCGCCGAGTTTTAGGGTTCATTTTCTGCTGGGACCCTGCTCTGGAACGAGTGGTTTTTTTTAAGTGGAGGGCAAACTGGGTGTCTGGAGAAAACCCATGCACACGAGGAGATCATTCTCAGCCTCGAGAAAACCTACCTGTTGTACTGCCTCCTACAGGCACATTGTTGTTTCCGCATATTGGTATATCAAACGATCTACCAAGCTCACGTCGGATTTATTTCTTCAACATGATTAAGGTAAAAAACAACCCTCAAACTATTATTTCACAGCGACTTTTGTCAAGGCTGCTTATTTTGATATGGTTACAAACTAAAAAGAATGCTGACATGGTGTGATAGGTAGCACACTGGACTGACAATGCAGAGGTCACGTGGTTCAATCTCCCGGCGCGCCAGTTGAATCAATGAGGCATATTTCTTAAATCCACCTATCACAAAAAATACATTCAGAGATGCATGCCTAGAATTACACCGAGAGACATAAAGAGGATCACAAGGTCTAGAGATCATACTTATGGAAATAATAGGATTCAAAATATTAAGAAAAGCAAATGGGCTTTGGCAGGACGATGGTGAAGGGATGGAACTTGTCCGAGCGGACGTCAACCGTGGAGATGGAGCGACGATATCAGGAGCTGTTGTGCACGTGCTAGGGTGGATTATTACACCGCAAGGTTATGAGAGATGTTGGCGGCTTGGGGAGCCCTCAATCCAGCGGTGGGTTGATCATGGCTGGTGATGACTCTCACTTGGACTTATATTTTCACATTTGAGGATGACCAAAAAGCATCAACACAAAAGCTGGGAACGTTTCGAATCACATCGCTTTCACACTCAAGTTGGGTATTACGTATCGATTTGTGCAAACTATAAAAAAGTACGAGCATATTTGCTATCGAAGTTGTCACTTTCTTCTGGCAGATTAAAGATTGGCCCATAAAAGTGTCCGAAACACATCATCGAGATCCAAAGCCTACGCGCTGTAATAACCGAAGGATAGAGAAAACGTGCAACTAGTGACCTGCACTCTGAAAGTCAAAGCAAAGAAAGACCCGCTTTCTCCTGGAAACAGTCAGAGAGCCACTAATACATCAAAACGAATTGACAACTTGGTTACGAAGTGGTTTGCGGCGAGGCCGGCCTGCCTGATTGCTTCCTGCGCCGATTCATCGCCGGGGCCGCCGCCGCCGCCTTTGAAGACGCGAGACGTGCACCGGCCCGTGCGTCGCCACCAGAATCCAAATTGTTGTGTCGGCAACGCTTCATCGGATGTGGACGACTCACCTCGTGCGGCAACAACAATTCCTAGCTAATTCATGACCACACACTTAATGCAATAAAGATGTCTTCTTGGTTCTTTCGGTAAAGTCACGTAGAAGGGAAATAATAAAATAATAAAAATAAAACATAATAAAATACAATACTCTCGACGTTTCGGCCACAATGCAAGCAGCCGTCCTCAGGTGAAGAACAGGTCTGTCGGAAAGACATATATATACACACACACAAAGATCCCCCCTATAGGCTGAACAGACTGTTGGGGCAAGTGTTGTTAGCGAGCACCTCTATGAAGGCCGACACGGCACACGAGGGCGTAGGTGGCCATTGATCATGATTACACACAGCACCAGGTACTCATTTGAGGTCGAGTCGACCTACGGGAGGCCCAGGAGATGTCATAGGTGTTGGCCGTGAGCGGGAATCAACCCCGGGTCGCCAGGTTCGTAGCGCAGCGCGCTAACCGCTACACTACCGCTCCCCAATGCACACATACACACATGCACACCTACGTTTGCCCTTTCTGTTAATTATATATTTCCAATCATGCCAAAGGCATCGGTCCCAGAACAAAGCTCAATCACTTTCTCCTTGGAGTTCTTGCAGACCGCGGAGTCGCCGATTTCCAGAGGCGACGGCTCCCCATGAGACCGGGGAGGCTTCAGGCGCTCACTCCCCCCGCGCGAGGCGCTTGAATGTCCCTCTTGCTGTACCACCTGGGCCAAGACATGGCCACATGTCAGTGCCATACTCTTAGGTTTTTTCGGTAAAGTCACGTAGGTAAAAAAAATAGAAATAAAATAATATTAATAAGTGAAAATAAAATAATAATAATAAACGAAAATAAATCAATTAAATCACGACGTTTCGGAAGCGATTTATTTTCGTTTATTATTATTTTATTTCTATTATTTTTTTACCTACGTGACGTTACCGAAAAAACCTACGAGTATCAATCCTTGCAGTCACGAAAGCTTCAAATCTAGAATTAGTGCCCTTTGTGCTTTTAACACACGGCGCTTGCCGATCACCCACCGGTGACTGCGGCTTGAATCCTGAATGGCGAATGTTTTATTAGAGCAGTGCGTGGTTTAGTGAAAGGTGTCTTGCTTCACAACCGACAGTCCACCACAGTTTTACGCACACGTGATTTTAATTGACCATCGCCCGCAGGAAAACTGTGCAAAGAGAATTCGTTAAGTGACTTTAATGATTTCCTTCACCACGCTAATTTATAGCTTTTCGGATGTTTCCGAATTAAACTTTCCCCTCGATGCACCCTGGCCGGAAGGGTGAGCGAGGACATGGCGGTGAGCTTCCTCTCTCTCGTCTGCCCGCTGGGGGACATGCAGTCCCGTGTGGTGAGCGGATGCCACGTGTGTGTGTGTGTGGCAGGCGTGAGATCATTAAAGACCCGCATGGCATCCTTCACCAACAACAGCGCATTGTCTGCCGGCATCGTGGCCAAATCAACTCGCTGCTGCCAATAACAATTGCAGACTGAGGCCCATTGTCAACACGTTGCCCGCAGCTTCCATGTGCTCGCCGTTTGTGTTAAACATTTAAGAGTCCTGCTTTTGTGCATCTGAAGGTACAAAATAAACATTAACATTCCACTCGTTTAAAACGATCATCGTTATTGCTAGTGTGTTCAGCCCGTTTGTCAATGCAGGACACCCTTCAATAGTGCGGGATGAAGCCCTCGGCAAGGTGTGCGAGTCTTGGAGGTGATTTAATCATACTTCACCACGCCGGTCCATGTGGGCTGGTGAAGGCGTGGGGGCAAAGTACAATACAACAAAGTACAATACAACACAGTACAATACAACAAAGTACAGTACAACAAAGTACAGTACAACAATGGATTTTGCCGCACTGCTGCCCACCATGTATACATTATTAAATATTTCCTGACAATTTCACTTTCTAAAGGTTTTTTTTAAATGACACTCGCATTATAGAAAGCCTACTTTGTCTCAGTTATAACTGATGCTGATTCAGCGACACAACGTGTATGGGGGTTCAGTGCTGTGTAGAAGGTAGCATTATTACTGCTGATTTCAAATGTTCTACAGGACTGTCTTTCATCGCTGAATGTCATGTGTGTAGGGGCTTTTGCCTCATTGCAAATAACCAGCACAAAGCCTACAATGACACATTTAAAATACAAACTTCAGTGAGAATCCATAATAGAGGTTTTTTGGGTTAGATCGCGTAAATATATAAATGTGTCGTTAAAACCCGCCACCACCCGACACAGCCCACGAGTAAGGGGTGTCCCCCATGCAGCCGACCTCTCCAGCGCTGCCGCAGGGTCCACTTTCTACCCCGCCTCTTCCCCCCCTTCTCTCTCCCCTCCTACTGCCGAGGCCTACTATACACTACACTATACACTACACTATACACTACTATACACTACATTATACACTACTATACACTACACTATACACTACACTATACACTACTAAACACTACACTATACACTACACTATACACTACACTATACACTACACTATACACTACACTATACACTACACTATACACTACTATACACTACACTATACACTACACTATACACTATACAATACACTACACTATACACTACACTATACACTACACTATACACTACACTATACACTACACTATACACTACACTATACACTACACTACACTATACACTACACTATACACTACTATAAACTACACTATAAACTACACTATACACTACTATACACTACTATACACTACACTATACACTACACTATACACTACACTATACACTACAGTATACACTACTATACACTACACTATACACTACACTATACACTACTATACACTACACTATACACTACACTATACACTACTATACACTACACTATACACTACACTATACACTACTATACACTACACTATACACTACACTATACACTACACTATACACTACACTACACTATACACTACACTATACACTACACTATACACTATATAACCTCGTGCCACGGCAGATCTCTCGCCTACTTCAGCAGTGTCTACTTGCTGTGGTTGTTTCCCACCTGATGACGATTGCTTATGTTGCGATCAAAACGTCGTGATCTATTATTTTTCTACCTACGTGACTTATCTGAGTACGACTTAAATTGAGTGAGAATGTAAGCCGCAACTAATGGGGAAGTGTATACCATCTGTGGATGCATGGAATACCCTTTGAATTGATGTTGAGCAGAGAGTTGACAGATGAAAGCCTGAAACGACACAGAAGTGATAAATAGTTGGTTGAGAACTTTTGTTTTCCCAGCCGAGACCCTTTTGACTTTCAACCCTCCCCCATCTCTGCTCACTTAGAACATCTCCAGTAATTCTTAACAAAAAAATCCATGAAGAAATAATGACCACCCGCTTCTAGATAAAAAAAGAGTCCAACTCAAAACTTTCCATGGAGGCGGAGTAGAATGCAGTGAAATTAGTTTATTATTCAGAAAGATAAAACTTTTCATTTCATAACGTAGCATCCCAAAAACTTAAAAATGTATGCTTTACCGGTATATATATGTACAGTATATAAAATGGATTGATGATTTAAAACAGTAATTTTTATCATTCGCTCGTTAAGAGCCTCGGAGCCAAAGCACAAAACTGCAATCTGCATATATTCCCTTTCTCTTTGCCCCTAATTGTGGGTTGTTAGCGCGAGTGTTATTCCTTTAGTTCGTTGTCCTTGGGATCTCGCAAGGACATTACAAACACCTTGTGATTCCTGAAGGAGAGATGGCCATTGTGAATTGCACGGCCTGCCTGCCTGCCGGGAGATGTTTTAAATCACTCCGCCTTGTCTGAAGCCTCAGCAATTACTTTTCCAAATGTTATTCCGTTGTCTGATGATGTATCATGCTGATACCAGGGTTCACCATCTCCAGTGTTGTCACAACCCATCTTGTGTCACGTACATTTTTTAGGGGCTGAGTACAAAAGATTAGGAGAGACGAGTAAATGTTCTCTGCTGTGTACTGCATAGTTGGTGGTGCCTACCTTTTTTAAACCGGCATCACGGAGGCATCATGCTTAGTAGATTATGCAGAGGAGAAATTGGTGGATTATATAGAGGAGTGATTAAAGGTATCAGCAAGAGGCAGTACAGCAAGTAGGGTTCTGACCTATCATCATTTGAATTAATGTCTTCCAAAGCCACCGCCACTCGCATGATCGTACGGTGCAATAATCTGTTGACGGCCTGCGCATGGACCGATTTCATCGCTCCGCCTCCTTGGTCGATGTACTATCACATGCGTTCCATGCATTTGCTTCATCAACCTGCGTGATAAAGTACACCCCCGTCATATCCAACCTATCTCTGTATGATTTAATAGTGTTCTTGCAAATGTAGCTTTTCTCCAGGAACTCAAGTTGTAAGACGTACACAGTACACTCAATCGCACGATGTACTTGCTAGGCCGAGTAAATACATTCACTTAAAGTTTTAAACGCCTTAAAAGTGTTTCATCAAACCGAGTTGTTATCAACGAGTCCTTATGCCAACCTTATTGTGACGCCAATTAATTGTACAAATGGTAACGTGAAAAAAATGGTATTGATTTTTTTTTCTCTTCTAGTCAGAGTAGGCTTACAAAACTTTACGAAAACCTGGTGTAAAAATTGGCTTTTAATCATTGCCATCTCTTCGCCTGACCTTTAAGGAAGTAATTCTCACAGTGACTTTGGTAGATGCGTGATGTCGCTGCGATCCATCATTGTGAGTGTGAGTTATGAAATGATCACCTTCATAATTTGAAAAAGACACGTTAAATTTCTGCGGAAATGTAAATGTTCACAAATTGAATGAGGAAAGATGAGATTACATTTTGGACAAGGTATTCCGCATTAGTGTGGCAATGCCATGTGTGTGTCGATTTATGAAACATCACAGAGTTATTTAGATATATTAAATAATCAACTGCTATATTTCAACTGCGTAAAGTGAGATATTTGCTTTAGTAGATAAGCAAACTGCCAGCCAGATAAATGTTCTAAAACATAGTTTGGCAGTCACCACCAGCTCATGCCAAGGGACGAGTGTAATCATGAATGGCTGTCATGCGAGCAGGAATCCGAAGTGATGTGTCGCTCTTGAGTTTGGGCGATTCCACGATAAGGTAACACCCATGGGATTAGTTGGCGTTACGTTAGATTGAATTCTGGCATAAGGGCACACCGTTCTAGGGTCATGAAATAGGTGCAGTTGCAGTGGGTTCCACGGAGACGCACACTTTAATCTGGAGGCACCAAATTTATTATACGGCCCAACAGGGCCACTACTTTAATGTTACAACGATTTAACTAGACCCAACCGGGTCATTATGTAACCGGGTCAGGACGGCAACTCTTCCTCACCCACGGAACCTGAAATACAATCTACCAACGACCGAAGAGCGGAGAGAGACGTCGCACGGTGAGTCCCCTCTTCCAGAAAACCACGATGGCTCCGCCCCCATCCCTCTTGTCCTCTCCAGCGTGGCCTCGCTCGCCCCCGGCCACGCGCCCTACTCGATCTCTCCCGAAGGAACTGGGGCCAGCGTCACGTGTCCCTCAAGCCCCCTTTTCGAGCCCCCTTGCTACCCCGTGTCGTTCACGTGCCCTCTCTCTCCCTTCAACGGGACCATGCACTCTAGGGCCTCCTTCCCTGCCACATCTCTGCCGGTGCCAGAGAGAGGTACAAGACCCAAGCACTTACCTGCTCGGGAACCTAGATGATGTACACGTCAAAGAGACTCCATTTACATCTCTACACAGTCATACAGTCATCCCGCAAACACATACATACTTTGAATGTATATTTACACAATAAGATGGCATGACAAAGGTAACACAATCATACGAGAAGGGGAGCCAGACAAGGTGACACGCTTTTGCTAAAGTTATTCACAGCGACGTTAAAAGGATATATATATGTAAATTGGTAAAGTAAGGCGTAAATATTTAAGGGAGATAGCATTAACCACCCCAGGTATACATTGTTACTTTGGCACCACGGTGGCGAAATGTTAACTACCTCGCCTGGTATGCAGGAGGTCGGGGCTTCGATCCAGGCCATGACGCCTGTATATTTGGAGTTGGCATGTTCTCCCCGTGGTTGCGTAGAGTTTTCTCTGTGCCCTCCGGTTTTTCCCTCCACATTTATATTTGGCTGCTGTTCATGTCCACATGAAAAGCCACCTTGTTAAGCGATAATTTGTGGCCACGTCTAAAAAAGAGCTATATAGCTCAGTGGGCCTGACCTGGTAAAATAGAAATAAATTAGTTTTTTTTGTACCCACCGACTATATTAAACGATATGAAGATATTAAGAAGGTTGGAAAGTATGGATCAAAGCTCATAAGAGCAAAACAAAAATAACGTACAACACGTTTTCTAAATAGTTAAAGACATCTGTTGGTGGGACACACATGGAAAACGTATCAGAGCATGTACACCGTTTCTAAAAAGCAGACGAGAATTAAAATTATGAAAGCAAGAGGCAGATTACAGCGGGTCGTAGTGCCTGTGGAAACCTGAACTGAATATTAAGAATCAACATACCAACTTGCCTCAAGGAGAAATATGTCATCAGTGTATATTACCTGCTGTGACAATATGGATCAGAAACATGGACATTGCCGCAGATAATTGAAAATACGGTGAAAAGTGCACTCAGAGAAAGTCCCCAGACCCAGGTTGACTGGGCTTTAATAAATGCCTTGAGCAGAGTATAAACATGAACACTTGAGAGACAAAAGCAGCCAGGAGTGATTTTGACCTCACAATCTCCTTCTGTGCCATGCTGGGTTTAATCGGTGCTCATTAACGGCAGTTGCCCCAGCAGTCTATCGGGTTAAATGGGATATATTTGTCTACCTGGTGAGGAACGGTTGGCTTTGTAAATGTATATTCTCTTGCCTAGATCCCAGACACCCTGATTCTATTCATGGCCTTACACAACACCTAAGGTATGTGAAGTTGTTGGCATTTGAGCACAGAGTGTGTAAAACAGATACTAGAAAATCCGTGACATGGCAGGAGAAGCAATGCAAAACCCGGAAAAGAACATGGCAGGGGAGTGTTGCAGATACGATGATGTACTCTGTACGTATGTGTTGGACTTCTTTTGCTAAACCATGCCGATCGGAGGTGCGATTAGGCAACAACGACGACGGTTGTGCTGGGTGGGACGTGTGCGCAAAATGGAGGAGGGCTGGTGATCCAGACAGACATCGGAATGATCTCCACGAGTCCTGTGACTGACGGCAAGCGAAGACCTACGGAGTGGGCGGTGGGGAGATTGCGGGGCAGCCCGTGGAGGTCACGTGTCTACTGCGCAGAGACGGAGAGATCTCGCAGAGGGTTAGACGCTGTTGGTGACATGCGGTGGCATCAACGGCTGTGGTCACGATGGCTTCTCTTGATCCTGAAGTATGTGAACCTAGCAAGGCCCCTAGGGTCAATTCAACCTCAAACTGGTACGCGGCGCAGTTTTGTTAACGAAGACAAAGGTGGCCTGGTGTGGCACCGGCCACGCTGTTCCCTGATGTGACATTCTGGCCTTACCAGGTGTCCACTGACAACGCTTGCCCCAACAGTCCTTCTCAGGCCAGGGGCATGTCCCTGGTGCTAAACACACAACGCACGCCCCCTCTGCATCTTGTAATGCCAGGCTAAGTCGGTGGAGGGATTGCCCTCTTCGTGGGCTTTTCCACAAGGTCTGCCCACAGAGTGACGATAACAGGAATGCAGCCTCATCAGTCACACAACAAGCACGTCACAATTTGTTTCCAAAGTGGGCACTTTTTCCCTGTTCTATGAGCTAATATGTTGCTTGCTTGCTGATTCAACTGTCAGCACTGATGCAGCCAAATTTGCAGGAGATAGATTTTTCCAAGATGCCATTTGGCAATGAGATTAGACTATCTTTCCCCAGCCAAAAAGAAAGCTTCGCGTTTTATTTTCCTTCACATTTTATTTCACACACGACACTTGTGCCGCACGGAAGCGAGTGCATTTCTCGGCGGCACAGAACAGAAATATTCTGGAAACATGCAAGGAAATGTAAATTAAAAGCGAGATGTCGTTTAGTTTAAGTGGTGAGGATGGTGCACAGGCCAAATGAAGGCAGCAAAATCTGTCAGCGGTCGCGACCTCTCCAAGCTCAAGGTGGGATTGATTGACAGCGTGCCAAGCTTGCCCAACCTTAATCAATCGGACTTATATAACACGCGCATTGCTTATTTATTTAATGACTCGCTTACCCCTTTTTCTCTATTTTACCCTCATATTTTGTTTTTTTATCGTCTGCTGGTGTAACTTGCTGACCAGCCCATACTGCGCATCTCTACAATAAAGAGCTTCATAGCTCATCGGATTCCTCCTGCAGTCAAAATTAAGATTTTGATCTCCGATTTCTCGTGTGTGTTCCTGCTCTTGATGGCAAGTCTGTTATGAATTCACTTCATGCGTTCCTAATTACGGTTCGGTGGCTGTGCACCGTCCTCTATTTTGTTTGTTGCATGATCCATTGCGTTTTCTTGTGATCTCTGTTATCAAAAAGCATCACACATTGTACTTGTAGTCCTTATTGCAAGTTTGTTCAGATTGGAGTTGGCTTATTCTTTCGTCAGAGAGAGATGTATGAAGTACCATATTCATTTGTTCAATGCTTGCTTCTTCGGGGTAAATGGAACGTTATAATTCCTTACATCATTCAGCGTTTTATAGTCATGACAGTTAACGTTCTAATCATTGGCACTGGTCTCTCTACTGTTGGATGTCGGCTATCCGACCATCCTCAAAGCCTCGTAACAGCACAATGCATCCCACTGGTGCACTGAGCCGGGTCTCACCGCTGCGTCGCTGTGGTGGGCGACCTCGCAGATGAGTTCTCTCTGTTGGCTGCCATTCCATCTCAACTACACTTTGTATATTTTACCAGGCAAGGCCCACTGATCTGTATAGCTCTTTTTCAGAAGCAACCTAGCCAAAAACGATAGCCCAATGAAGTGGCTTATCACGTGGACATTTATAGCAGCAAAATACTCTAAACGCATGTTTCATACATGTGGAGGGAAAACCAGAGGACCTGGAAATAAATCCACGCGACCACAGAAAGAGAGACACGCAAACTCCAAATATACAGGCTTCAGGTTCAGGATGGAACCCATGACCTCCTCTACACCAGGCGAGGGAGTTAAAATCTAGCCATGCAGTGAGATCACCAGTTTTGTCCATCAGTCATCATCCCTTCAAGCCATGTGTCCTGTCCAAGACCATTTACTTTCCTTAACAGTCAATCATAATAACAAATAAGATTAACCATTTACAGCCATTTGTTAATACATTGCTGGATGAATGCTGCCCCATGGCGTTAACCATATTTCACCATGTTAGATAGGGGTGGTAAATAGGTTGCCCAGGAGCAATTCAGATATCAATACTAGTAATAATAGCCCATATTCAAATAACCTTGCAAGGCCTCAATTAGGTCGTGAGCATTTGTTTTAGGATCGACCTCGTTTAAATTAGTGGCCCATTCCTCGTGGGATATTAATTATAGAGGAAGAAAACCTGGGTTACCTTGAGAAAACCCATACATACGGAGTATGGGTCTCAATTTTCTGCCAATGTTGTATCTCACGCTCATGAACAAACCTCTTGGCAGATATTCATATGCCTTAAAAAGCCAACGATGATCATTGTCTGCATTAGCATATTTGCAATGTAAACAATTTGCGGTGAGGTTCGTCTGCAGTGCAGTATACACACAAGGTGCTGGTGAGCGCATTTTAGATTGCATTTCAGTTGTGACCGTCCCTCCGCTGTGAATCCATAATACGCAGTGAGTGTCACAGCCCTGCCCCAATGCCACTCGGGAAATTGTGCTTCCGCTTGCCTATTAAGCCGCGCCACACAGCAATATTTCAGAGATGCAAATCTGAGTTGCAGCCACTATTCCTATTTTATAGCTGTCATACCACCAGCACGCTTGGCATTTTGGGTTTTAAATATTATTCCACGAGCATCCGACGGGGCTGTTGGCGCTGCGTCCTTTCTCTCAGTCGCTCTGCCTACTTATCCGGCTCACAAGGATGGTGCAGGCAAAAAATTGGAGGTCTCGCTTTGAAATTAGTCAGGGAACTGCGTCCGTGCCAACCCTTCGCTAAAGTCCGCATCGTGCCGAAAGCCGAGCGCCACAGTGGCTCATTGGGGGTTCTAAGCAGAAATTATTTTGGTGGTCCCCCCCACCCCCGCCTTTTCAATTTATAAACTCTGAGTGAGAGGACAGAAGAGATTTAGACAAGAGGTACAGAAAGAACCAAAGAGTTAGAGATGCAGATGTCAAGAGATCAGAGAAACGTGAGCAAACGATAACAGGTGTGGTGACACAAGAGCTGAGAGCCGCAGATAAGATGGAGATGAGAGAGGTTAATTGGCTTGTCACGTGGCATCACGATCTGGATTCGAGTGTATATTTGGTGCAGCCCTCTGGGTATTACATGAAACCGACGCCCAATTGAGCTACTTGGGGTAATGCACTTTCGCTTGGGTTTATTCGGCTTCGCGCGACCACCATCATCCATCCGCAAGAACTCCCTAAATACGTTTCCCAGAAGACCGACCGCGCTCCCCTGGGCTCTCCCCAGTAACCACCCCCCCCCCCCCCCCGCTATAGGCACCAATGCCCCCCTGCATCATGTTGCCCCTCCTGTTTCTTAATCCTTGGATGAGTCATTGCCTGCTGCTGGCGAGCTGTCTGGCTCAACGGTTGACGGTCCGAGCATTGTTGCCAACAAATTCGCCGACAAACCAACCGTGTTAACGGAATTAACGTTTGCGCCGGCATTTGAATAGGCATCATCCTGTAGCAAATGGAAATGATTGGACCATTCTGCGTATCTTTCACCTAATGTTGAATAATAACAGTGAACTGCTGTTTGATCATAATGTTTAGTCTGCCCATGTACACGTCTTCCCTTCTAAATGCGAGTGTAATGCATTCTGTGTTAGGCGCAGATATGTAGATGCACTACATGATCGTGTTAGGTTATTTTGTTGACATGCGTACAATGTGTACTTACAGCAAATCAAGTTTAAAAACAACGTAGCACTAAAGACGACGATTTACATTTCAATGCGCAAAATGCCTCCATTTAAAGCAATTACACGAGCAGGTCCCCGCTATGCAAGTGTGCACAGCAAACAGTGTGCACTGTGACAACACTAGAGACCTCGCGAGCTTGGGAAGCAAAGGTGGAGGAGGGAGTTTGTGGATGAACGGTCCGCTGGATGCGAGATCACTCCGGATGATGTAATCCTCTTGGACAATGGGCGGACGAACAATTGGCGCCGTTGTTCCCAAGGGAAACGGCGGCGGCTGCGAGTGGTGGGATGTGGGGCGCTGCTCCACGCTGCGCGGGGCCGAGGGGAGAGGCGATGTATCTCCATAACACAATGCATCTTGGTAGAGCGGTGGCGTCGTGCTTAATGCACCGACATTTATTTAACCAATGAAAACCTCACTGATTTTCCAGACTCTCTCTCTGCAGGAGGATCCTGCATGTGCATGTTTGGCAGGCTCCCTTAAAGTAGTGTTTCGTTTGTGGGAAGGAACTGGAGTACACCCCCCCCCCCCCCCCGGACGGGAAAACACTCAAAGTTCGGCAGAGTTAGATTCAAGCTTCTGGCATTCCCTTGCGCGCTCGCCATCCAAGTACGAACCAGGCTCCAAAGCTGCAGAGCTTCCGAGATTCGATGAGATGAGGGCGATTTGGTTTGCTTGCGGGCAAAACATAATTCATTTGAGGCCATCCCCGAGCGGAGTTCTCACAGGGCGATAAGCGAGGGACGTGAGATGTAAACCAACGACGCCGTCACTTAATCCGCTCACCTCGCTCCGTTGCTGTTCATTCATCCATCCGGCGGCTCCGAGTCGCTAATGGGGACACGGGGGCACTTTGGAAGCAGTGGCGCGACCCATTAAAACAAACTCCCCTCCCCGCCGGTACGCGCCTGAAAGGGACCGCATTACGCACATCAATGCACGCTCGCCCGATGGAGAACTGTAAACTGTCGTGCCGCGTAAATGTAATGCGGTGGATGGGCTCGCAGACAAAGAGATTCGGGGTCAAAATTCAGCCCGCACCAGCCGCCCCAGAAAAACTCTTGCCATTTTTATTTGAAAAATGGTAATGCCAGTGATGCACGAGTTGATATCCCTCAACTCGTAACACTAAACATACTTTCGACTGATTGTTTCCGCTATGAAATTAAATAGGATTTGATCCACAAAACAATGGGATTTGAGAACCAGTGTGTCCCAGGAGTATTTGCTTATCGAGGCCGCATACTACATGGGGGTCACGAAGCTCCATCAGCAGCGTGTGGTTGGGAGAGTAAATGCGAGTGGAGGCCTCTGACGTTCGAGCCAAACTGTAATTTGCCGAAACTGTGCAGCATCGAGAAGCGAATCTAAAAGTGATGAAGCGTCTCATTGGTGGATTGTGACAGGTCCAAGAACACAGACTTCATTTTGGATTTTCTTTCTAATGTTTAACCCCGAGTCAACATATTCGGAAAGATCTAACAAGATACACACAACTGTTTTCAATAGTTTTGCAATACGATGAGTAATGTACAAAACCTAATCACCGCTGGGGAAATATAAAAAAAATTTACTTAGCCAGGTTCAAAGGGAAGTTGGCCAAACCAGAGAATTGATTGACTTGTAAGGGATGGCTGCCAGTTGACTTCGCTACACCTGACAGGGTCCTGGGATCTTTAATGTCCAAATCAGGCAGAGTCTCATCTTCACAAAACGCTGCCTCCCACGAGCATGCGGGCGCTCAGGAAGAGCTGCCAGTTGGGAGTGCCGAGCGTCTGACCTGCTGAATTCCCCCGATGCCACTTAATTCTCCTCGGGTAGTCTCCCTTCGTCCAAACACTGAGGTGTCTTAACCTACTTTTCTTTCTGCTATTAAAACAATATCCTGCCTGCCACGGTCTGCAGACAATTACTGCACGTATGAATCATGTTAATGCTATTTTCTTTTTAAACAAGAGAGAAAAAACCAACATGGTTTATTAACATGAGTACAGTATCCAGAGCCTGCCGTGTTTTCTCTACCAGAGAAATGAAACTATTATTAATGATAAGATGGTCCCACGGCTGCATTAACGTGGATGATGGATGTCACACACGAGTGCTTACTGCAGACTTTTAACAAAATAATTCACATGTCTCAGCTCCTTTCGTATTGCTCCAGAATAATCCGGTGGCCCCTGCACGCATGTGGCTTTGCGATCAACACTCACATTGTCTGTGCATTTAATCAATTTGTAAGGGAAATTAGCCGATTCTGTTTCCTAATGTCAAATGTGCACATTCTATTTCTTCGAAACGGGGGAAAATAACGCATTACACACGAATATCTGTGTAAGACACAGTCCAAAAAATATTCACAATAAATATTGCATTGACCACTCACTATTTACAATAAATTTATACATTTCATTTGATTCTATTGTACTATTTTGCCAGATATACTTTCAGTCGCACCTTGAGGTTGAGAAACATAGTTGCAGCGCTCCTGCAGGCAACCGTGCTTTACGCTACGTAGCAAATGGTTTTAGAAGAATCAACTATTGCTGGAGTCATTTCAATAGGCCTCCTTCACCCCTGTAGGAGTGCTGCAATGATTTTTCTCAACCTCGTGGTGTGACTGATCGGTGGCACTTCTTCTGTAAAGAGTGTTTGTCTGCATCCTAGACGAACAGCTGAGCACACTGCAACTGAGAACAGGTGGCCACACAAATTCAGTTCCAGGGTCTTAGCATTGCTGGCTCAGCACTCTGACCCAGCCAGCCAATACGCAAGCCACCCGGCCACGTCAAGCATCAGACTTATTTCAAATTCCTATCTTTTCTTTCTAATCGTATAATATTTCATTTCTTAATAGGGATCGCTGTATTGAAAAACAACGTAATAAGAGCGAGTCTTTATACATTTTTTTATATCTTGTTATCAGAAATTCTTGGCACACTACTGACACACGTATTTATATTATCGAGGATAAACTTAGCTTTGACAATAACAATGTCTCAGTTGTGTTCTTTTGTAAGTGTAAAAAAGCCATTCGGAGCTGGCATTCGTGATTATTATTTATTTGGCTACAGAAACCCGCTTCAGTTGTTTTTATCATTTTGGCTCTGACAGCGTTCCACAGGCAGGCACCCACAGAGTGTGCCACACTTTGTCAAGAGTCACTTCCAAAACCTGCCACTCAAACAGTGAAAGGGGTCAGTGGACACACTTGGTAAACTTTTCTGAAATGATGTATAATGAATCAGTTTCCAAGGAAGGTATTCATCGCGTGCGTGGTTTACCAAGAAACGCAATAATCTTCTGCCTATTAGACCAGGGGAACGCATCATTCATTCTGAGAAGACACAGTATTGATAGTGCTGTGCAGCGCATTGGCTTTCTTCAAAAATACACAACTGCCCACACAATGCATAGCATTGTGATTGTCATTTGGTTGCATTCAAACTAAACTAAACAACATTAATTTAACCGAACTCTGTTCTTCCACATTCATCTCAGACAGTTTTTATTCATCCGAATACTACTGAAATACCTTCTGAAAAGGCATCAAACCTGAACCACTCACCATATTTCACGTACAATTCTATTTGTGCCATAACTATTGGGGCATGGTACACACAAGTATACAACAAAGACTCATTGCATTTTGTTTTGTAAAATGAGGACATATTGCATAAGAAAGTTACATCGCTACAATTCTCAATGCGATATTTTCTCAGAATGATTTTTACAAATATATAAAAGTACTATAATTTTATCTCATGTATATGAAGCAATACCATACAATTATTAATCAACTTCTGTAGGCTCGCTTTTAACATTAATCAGTGGTCCAATAGTGCACCAACTTTAAGAGGAATCTTTGGAAGTAGTCGGAGATAAATGACGTATTGATTCTGTGGCTGGGATTAATTTGGCTCCAAAGCGAAGGCACAAAAAGGTCTACACGTACAAAGAGCATTGCAATTCAAGGTACATCGAACAATCCTGGAAAGCTACTCAGTGACTGTATATCGCTGTGTTTCAATTGCCAGTGCAGGACTATTCCCAAAAGCAGATGGACTGAAACATTTATTGAAATGTATTTAAATTGACTGAAAAATGTATTAACATTTTTCAAATTCACATGGAGAGATTGACTTTTGTTTATTTCTACTGTGTGATACCCATTATCCTCCATGTTAACACAACGATACAGTTGTTTTATATTGGCTTTTGTGTGCTAATTGAGCCACATAGGTGCCGGCAGCCTGTGGCTCCAGAGCCGCATGCGGTGGCTCTTCAAGGACTGCTTCTTGAAGTGATCCATTGAGAACCACCGTCACATATTCACGTTGCATTGCGGCTCTTGAAATAGTAGAGTTTTATTTTTTTCCGAATTTTGTGAAAATGTCTATTCTTGTTATTTTGGTTCCGAACCCCTGGTCTGCCAACACAGCAGAATGTGTTTAACAAACCCGACTGCCAACGAGACCGATAAATCAACACTGGCCGATCATTTGGCAACTTTAACAATTGCTGTTGTAAAACATTCGGCTGGAAGGCATGCAGCTCTCACAGTTGGCAAGGGATATTTGTGGTGGCATTAGAGGAAAATAAACAACTTACACCTTTGTAGATTCGTTCATATGATGCTGGCTATTAATCACATTCAAGTTTAATGCATGAATTAATATATAATTACGAATAACACTTTGACCTATATAATCTGTCAATGGTTATTTAAGTGAATTTTTTTTTGCTATTTGTTGTCAAATCTGTCAGCTTGAGATGGAGTGGTGGTGCAACAGTTAGCGTTTTGCACTATGAACCCCTTAGACCTTAGTTCAATTCCCAGACAAGCCTGACAACATTCAGTGGTGATTGAGATCCGAACTGCTCCAGTGCTCCCCACATTCTATTGACAAGCATGGTGAAGTATGGTCCAGCATCAAACAACCCACGACGCTGACACGTGTGGGGAGGCTTTCCTGCACCAGCGGATTGAAAAGGGACTGCACATCAATCCAAATCAATCATCCCACGTACTATAGACGACATTTCAGATTACATTTCATTATGGTTTATCTACTATTCCATTTCCATATCCTACCATATCTGTTATTCAACTAATCAATCCTGTTTAGGAAACCGCAGACGTAATCTTTCCATATATCACAATTACATTTTCAACAAAGGCCGAAAGTGAAATACCACTGTTAAATGTTTAATAAATACATTTTCTAACAAGCTGTAAAGCAATCATGACATAATAGCCCCCTCAATCAAAAGTGCATCACTGCATTGAAATTGGATGGTGAAGGTTGTTGGTTGACAGACTCCACTCTCAACTTCAGCAATCTGGTGACTGCTACCCACGACGTTAACGTCCACGTAGCTCTCTGGCTCCGACTCTTGCCACGTGGAGTAGGATTGCCTCCTGCCCTGGTTTGTTTCACGATCTCGTCAAAGTAGCTGCTGTCCTGGGAAATCTGTAAGTCTCCCCAGGACATCGACAGTCCTGCTTTTTGTCAGATGCTTAACAACAATCCACCACTCGGGAGACAACGCATCGCCACGTGCGCAGTTCTCCCCTTCTCAGCTGTTGTGACCTCTTCTTCTTGCCATGATATGATCCGGGGTTTTTTTTGCGCCTATGCGAGTGTTGGCAACACTAAACGTGAGCTCGAGGGACGTCACATCTGTGACCGTATTGATGGCCAGGCTGATGGAGCAGCGATTACTGACGGGAGATGGAACGCGTTCACAAACGTATTTCCCGTGCCACTCAAACGTGCTATCTGCTATTGCTTTCATTTCCTGCTACATCCCCCACGTCGTGTCCTCTCTTTATAGGTTCCTCAGACAAATTCTCAAAGCAGCATTGATCTTCTTTTTCTTCATGGAGTAGACTTCAACTGTTTTAATATAGCTAACGCTTTGTAGGCGAGTTACAATCTGTTACCGGGATGTGCCACGTGTTGTTCGGCATGTCCGACATTTCGCAAAACTTCTTCCTGAAGAAGCTCCTGGCACATTGAAGTGAAACGTCGGACATTGTGCCAAACAACCCTCGTAACAAATAGAAAACCGATTGGAGAGCCATACAGCCTCAACCTCGAAAACCTACGCCGCAGAATCAATATCGCTACTTTCAAACAAGCATCAGGGAAGTGTTCATCTCCACTGTTTGACCCCGCGTCAAGTGGTGTGAGGACTACTACACGGATTTAAATGTCGGTGTCCCCAGGACTCTTGTATCCGACGCATTCATTGCATTGACAATTCCCTATGAAGACGCGCAGTGCATAGACAGCGTTGGGACGTATGTATATGTGGAAGTTGAACTTCTTTCGTACTCTACAAATCATTGCTATGCTCTTTGCGGCGTACGCAAAATGATGTCCACGTCAACTGTTTACTGAGAGTCATTGACATGAGGATGCATCCCAAGGCTTGATGATGTTTTACCTGTCGGGCATTGGCATCGGGTCAGTGTCTCCAGCTCGTATTGTTCGATGGCGGAGCGTGTCGCTTGGAAATGGGAGGGGTAAAAATGCAAGCAAGTTTTTTTTCTAGATTTGAAGCTTTCGTAACTGCAAGGATTCATACTCTTTAGTTTTTTCGGTAAAGTCACGTGGGTAAAAAATTAAATAAATGAAAACATCTAAATTAAATCACGACCTTTTCCTTACCAAATGTTGACCTTCAACGATTTTCAAAAGGGCAAATTCAAATTAGTTCACTATAATAAGCATAAGATATAATGCATCTATGCAATTAAAAACGGAAATTTATTACAATGTTAATATTTCCAAGAATGTTCTTAAAATATTGCGGTGAAAATATTTCATCACCAAAATATCTTTTTTTCACTTTATAGTCTATTTTTTTCAAATAATTAACTCAACGCAATTGGTTTTCAAAATACCCTTTGGTGTTCAGTTAACAACACCTTGTTCAGGCGAGATACCCGAATGGGATTTTTTAAAAATATTAATCCTTGTAATGCCAATGATAAAGTGAACAATGCTGCAAATGCGTTTTGATTAAACATTAACATTTTCGCTCGTCTGCAATGCAATAATTTTCGTTTGTTCACAACGTAAAAAAAAACCTTATGCACTTCTCACATAAAACTGCACATTGCCAGTTATGTTTATGGTCCCATTGCGAAAATGAATGCCGGCCTTGTAATGTGTCTCATATTTCCTTGCCGAGGACTGTTAAAAATGCACGAGGTTTATTCCCTGGCACATTTGCTGCACTTATGGTCACTCAATCAGCATGAAATTACGTGTCACTTGTGACACGTGTGCTGTTTTGCATTGATATGATGGAAGTAGCGTTGGCTGGGCATGAGCCTCTCTGCCCTCTGCTTCCAAGGACACATCTGAAAGAGCGACATGAGCGATAGTGGCTTTGGCATAAGCGGTATCTACCTTCATTAGCTGTGCAATATTAATTCGAACATCTCGCATGAATGCAGCATAAATAAATAAAAATGTAACCAGGTAACTATCCATTGAGATGCATAATCTCTTTTACAAGTGGGATCTAGAATCTCTCGCTGTCAGAGAATCGTTTTTGTTATTGCCGAGTTGAGATTTCATTTGGTAGAAATTCTCCAATTTGAGAAATGTTACTTCGATGTCCGCTCATCAGGACATCTCTTGAAAATTTTATTACGGACTCTTTATCGCTTGAAACACGACTTAACATCTTACTCGATGTTATCTGGATGCTGCTCAGCTGCCTTGGAGTATGGAATATTGGGCTAAGGCACTACCACTAGAGTACAATATATGCCAATCCATGGAAATAATAATCCTATCTTTAAGTACCTCCACTGTGTCATGGGGACAATATAAAGGCGCAATGGATTGGGGTGCCAACACAATTCACATAACAGCGATCCAGACTGTTCCGTCTGAAATGAGGTACTCGCTTTAAGGAGGCAACTACAATATCTCTCATTATGGCAAACAACAAATGTGCTCCTGATGGTTGAGGTGGTATTCGTAGGACATGTACGGCACAAATGCGTGTAATGACAGTTGTATAGTCCTTCATCAATCCACTGCTGGATGAAGGAGCGCTCATGTCGTGTGTCCACACTTGACGATCGCGGTCTGTGCGCGCTGCTGACGGGGAGTGCGGTGGGCTTGTGACTCGTCCAGACATCTCGTGATGTCACGAGGTTGATAGCACAACGCACGAACCGCAGTGCCAGCATTTCACCCCACCCTTATCACGGATCTCTTCTAATGTTTTAAGCCTTGAAAAAAGTAAAGTGTTGATTATGCTCTGTATTGTTTCACACATCATTCCTGACGTCCCCTAGTCTAGTTATCTGTTAGTCCATTCCCAATCTCACAATTAGAGTAACTGAGCACAGGTCCAAATGGCATGTGCACAGCAACAAACAGCACCATAAAAGTTACAAGGGGTAAGAGTTGACACGTTTCTTAACTTGAGCACGGTAATTATCAGAGTTTGGTGAAGGAGATGATGGGAGTGAATGCCAAAGTCGAGCAGTTCCAGGTAAGAGGCAAACAGAGAAGTGTTTTTACCTGCAGGGTGGCGATTGAACATCGTGGATGGCTGAGTCAACATCGGTGAAGGAATCAGCGGCTGGAGTTTACGGACGTAGTGACCGTGCTAGTAGCAGTCAAAGAGCTACAAGGAGGGGGCTTCACTGGGAGTGACTGGAGGGAAGCCACAGCGAGTGCTGGGTCGTCAATGCACTGTGAGAACAGCTGCATTGAACTTAATTGTTGTGCATTATCCTGAGAGCAACTGTGAATCAGATTTTTAATTGGCCATGGGAAAAAAGAAAAGCACAAAGGGTTGCTGGATTAATATTTTGTTTCTCTTACCCTGGTGTTGATGGTGATTAGAAAAAGGCAAAGCTGTTGCTCACGATAAAGGGCGCAACTCATAAATGCACAAAGGAGCGATGCAATAAAAGGGACATTTTAGATGTTTCAGTCCCGATTGTTTAGTACATTGTGAAAATTCGGCAGCAAAAATGTGTGACTTATCTAAATTGAAATCATCGTAGAAATCAAATAATTCAAGGCTGTTTCTTATTACAAAAATGAAAAATATGATTTTGAAGATTTGTATATCATATGTCCTACATATCAGACCAGTGCATTTTGAAACGGTAATGCCAAGGCTGTATACACGTAATAAGAAAATAGATTAATATTATACAATTATATTAAAAGTCTGCGACGACGCCTTGTACACAATTCCTATATACTTATTTTTAGGTGACCACGGTTGTGTGTCCGTGCAGATGTTAACAAACAAGAAGATAGGCATCAAATGACTCACTTCCCAGGCCACGCAATGAATTGTCATGATTAGGGGTCATGATTAAATACAAAAACTATTATTTCGTCCAATTTTTTCCCATCTTTTTTGTAAAAAAATTAACGTCTGAGTTCTGCAGTTTATTTTTATCATCAATTAGCTTACATGCAATATCAGCAACAAACTAAATAAGCAGAACATATATCTCCTTCGCATATCTGTCCCTACACATAAAAAATAAAAGTATGTTTACACTTCCTGTCAACCGCAAAGTCTTCTGGGAGTGCGTAATTTCAGTATAATTGGATCTCTGGACTGATTTTGACAGTCTAATCAGCAGTCAACCTTGCTTGAACCAATGCTGGTCAAATGCTAGATGTTATAGGTGTTAGCAAATGATTTGCATAAACCATTAATGATTTTCACATGCACGGTCCGATTAGTGTATCAAGAGTAAAACTGCTCTAATTAGTCGATTAATTCAATCAATAAACAACCAATTAAAATAGATTACTTTTTGTCGTCGATTAATCAGGCCCCTTTAAAATGTCAGTCCCCCATACAAGCCACGTGCAGCGCGACGTGGCAGACAATGCCAACGATGTCACCAAGCCTCGCCAATCACCTCCCATCCAGCGGCACACGTGGTAACCGGGTAATCGGTAGATCCATCGATTTCTTCAATATTCAAACAGCCCACCTCTAATCGTGAGCGTAATAATCGATTGCAATCGATGCACTGTCATATGTGCCGAGATGGAAACGTATTTAATAGGTTCTCCAGGTATCCAATACAATCTCACATGAAGTGACAGGGGCGACACCCTCATGAATGGGGAACTGACTGCCCTCCCTTGCCAAACAGAGGAACCACTTGAATGGCTATATCTGCGACTAATTTCAATCAGGCCTTTTTCTGTGGCCAATTAGAATACGAAGATTGAGTGAACTGGTCCAAAAGGCTTATCTCACGTGTCACATTCCAAAGCAAGCCTTACACACTTTTAAACTTCAAAAGAAAGTTTGAAATGAGCATTCATTGACATTCCCAGTTCCTTATTAAACATAGCCTTCTGCATATCGTCAGCGAAGTGTTCATACAGCACCTATGCAGGATCAAGGTAATATGTTGACCTTAGGACCAATACAGGTCTCTAACTCTGCAGGGTTTACGACACATGCACAGCATGCATTTTCGTACTCATTTTATTTAATCCTTCCCCCTTTAATGGGAGGACATCGGCAATGAAATGTAATTCCACCAGGCCACCCTTTTAACACCAAAGGTCTCGGGCATTCAGCGCCTTGCGCTGAAATCGCGCCCGCGTGGCAGACTGAGTGGGGGATGGTTGGTTAATCCTCCTCTCCCCTGTTTAAACTTGTCATGTGCAGTGGTACAGCTGTCAGAGGGCCTAATGCGGTGTAATTGGGCAACAGGCATTAAAGGGCATCGACATCATGGGACCTCCTTTGCCAGTACCAAAATATGATAATAGGTTTTTCCCCTTTTGGCGTCCTCTGGTCTAACACCGTTTGAGACGAGGCTCAAGAGAAAGATGTATCTGGTGTAGAACAATTAGTTTCAAGGACAATGCATATATTATCAGAGTATGTTTTTGATTTGCATTCTGACCACAAATATTGTGGTTAATGCAGACATGATTCCTTGTAAAAGGTTTGAGTTTGGTGTTTTAACATCTTAACACCCGTTTTGTTGCCAGAAAAAATAGGAAAGCCCTATGATCAGTAAAGGCATGTTTTCACTCAGCACACTCGCCACTGTTCAGGTGCCTCCCCCTGCCCCGTGAGATGGTTCTTCACCTATGCTCATTTCACCTCACTCTGTGTACACTACATGAATAACAAATACGTCCACTATATTTTAATATCTGACGTTTGCCAAATATCACGCGTTTATGACTCTAAGTGTATCCAAAAACGTTATGCAAAAGTTAAAAATTAAAATTGCTAACGTCTACCCAATATATATTTTTAACAACGCAATTTTTTTATTTTTCCTTTCACGTGAGACAAAATCAGACATTGCATTTTATTTAGTAATGTCGCCTTTTGGTTTACACTGCTCTCTTTTTTAATAGACATTTTATAAAAAATGTGTTTGAGCTCTGTGCCTTTAGCAGGTAAGTGAGTGTATAGGCATGTTTCAATCACAGTGTCCTTGTCCCAAAAATGATAGCACATCAATATGCCCACCTTAATCTCGACAGTGTGTGATGTGTGAGCACTGTTGGATAACTAGGAATATTGGCATGTTCCATTCAATCATAGGAGATGCGTTGCATGCATGTCTCCTATAAACTGATGTATTGGCACACATTATTATACACTAGCTTCATGCTTGATTCAGCTAACCCAATGCTTGTTTCGCCATTGTTTATACAATCGTGAGGTTGTATAATCTTCTGGCATAACTTAACTATTTAATAGCTCGTCACAATGGTTTGTTGATTTTGTAACGGCAGAGCAACGTCCTGTAACAGTTGTGTATTCTTATAAGAATTGCCGAATTAAAATATCTCACGAGGCGTGTTGGTGGCAATCAACATTCATTCGGATTTCACCCTGCTGATCAAACTTTGAGGCAGATCATTATAACCGATTGTGCAGATAGCAGACAAAACATTCCGCTACTCTGATGCACATTTAACACAGATATTCCCGGAGGCCTTGCAAACCAGAGGGTAAGCTACCTGAGATGGCTAATCACAGGTGCTCATTAAACGAATTACCCCACAAAGCTGTCCTATTCGTAAGAAACAGGACCATACTGGTTGTGTATTGTGGACCATTATTTCAAACTCAAGACAAAGCCATTGCTTTTGAAATGAAACTGAGTGATGGCATGGGCATGGTGCTCGAAGCGGAATCTGTTGGGCTGAGCACTCACTAAGAATGTGTACACGGCTTGGCCTTACAGCCTGTCCCAAAAAACCTCAACAAATGCAAATATAGACGAGACATGAGCACACGATGATGATAAGGTGCCACATCGCTGCAGTCACAGGGATCAGTGGTTGAAATGGGCCAGTCTACAGTAGCACTTCTGAGAACACAAACATGTGCACCGCCATTTTTCAGAATTTGTTAACCGAAAGCAACGATTGTATTTAAGGGGGAAATGGTAGCGAATGCGAGCTGCAGCATGACTAGGTTTCATACTGGGACTGAATGGGGTGTATTAACCATATATATGCGCCGTTGCTTCACAGCGCATATTAAGATCCCCTGAGGTAATAAAACAAATCCCTGTTTACTCGTGTTAACCCTTCAAAATTTGATCAACTACTCACGCAATAAGTGGGAAAAAACCACCGTAGCACCATGTCCCCCTACTTGGAGACCAATTTCCATGTGCAGGCCATTGCTGCTTCGCCATGTGCCTCGTAGGGACAGCTGCCACTGGGGGTATCCTTGGATAGACTTCAGGAGCAGTGCATTGGAATGATTGAGATGAGATGCGATATAATCTGCAGGAGCATTCAAGTGCCCTATTATTGTATATCCTTTTCGAAAACAATTATACACGTGGCACATTAAGAATGGACCACTCTTTTAATGATTTCATCGTGCAGCAAGGGGGAGTAAAGTGTGGTTTTGTGAAAGTCCTGATGTGCTGTGCAGTACATCGATGCACGTGTGTACACCAGCATGCGCTAACTAGTTGGGCCTGTGGGTGGCTGGCGGGGTTAGTGAGTAACCTGACTTGTTCACCAGTCACGTGGTTAATGGCGACTCGGTTGAGGATTGCTGTGTGTGACACACGTACTGTTGCATCTTACAGATTTACCACAATAAATGTGTTTGTCCTCGATTTGGAGCACCTGCCCACGTCCATCATTTCGAGTGTGCAACATACATCTCAGTTCAATCATACTAAGCTCTCCTGAATAATACAACATTTCTAAAATGCAGGCCATTACACAATTTAAACAAGTAAAAACGTCATCAATTACGAGTTAATAACCTTTAAATGTGTCCAAAAGAATGATGTTGCCATCAAAATAAGCGGCATGTAAATTAATCAAGAAATGTTTACAACAACCACTTTATGATCAGAACAATTAAGATTGCAGGCTTTCCGATACATGCCAATATACAAAATGTCACGTTCCTAACAGGTCCGGCTCATAAATTATACTACTTCGTGGAATACTAAAGGCACTGAGGTCATTACAGTTTATTCAGTTTAGTCTGTCAATGTACAGATGATAGCAATCCAATCGGCTTCAAAGCCATTGCTCTCAATTTTGGCTTTGGCATACAATATTAACAAATGCCCAGTGTTGCTGCATCACTGCTTTATCCTTCTTCATTTATAAGATAACAAAAAGCATAGCTATGAATTATTAATATTTGTAAAAAGAAAATGCTAAATATAATATTCAATCTTGGCACTGGCTCATAAAGCCCTAGGTCTAAGTGGTGACATTGTGGTATTTTATGGATATTAAAGATTTTCCACATCAGGTGCGCATAATTTGAGATGGTTTAAGAGTGAATGAATTCTCTCACTTATAGATTGCTTTTTATTGCTCACACCTGGCATTTGAAATCTCTAAATCCCATTTCTATATCCATCAGAGCCACCATCAAAGGGTCCTGCCACCTGTGAGGTAACAGTTTTTTTTTCTGCGAGACCTCTGAAAAGTAATTTAACTTAACTCGGTGCTTTGTGGTTTAATGTTCCCAAATCCATCAGCGCATAACGTTGGGTGTCTGTTATCTCGGATGCTACGTCTTATTTTCTCACCGCAATGTTTTTCTGTCATTGCAAGTAGCCAGGCTTTGTTGGAAGGAAAGTATAACCTTGCATTGCCACCATCCATCTATGTCCACAACATGAACATACCAAGACGCTCCCCGGTTTTTTATATGACTGTACACTTTAAAATCTGCAAGCCGGCCTCCAGCTAACATCTTCCATGATGTCTGCTGCACTTTTATCACTGATGTTTCATGAAGATGTTGGTAATTACAACCTCGGGTAGTTAATGCCAAGGAGAGCTCTCATAACTGCGGTGGTGGCGTTCACACCGCAGCAGGCAAAGGAGAGGGGACTCTTCATGACTCTTCCACTCTGACCAGACGATCTCCAAGGGTGTGGGCCACACTTCACGCCGAGCAATCTGCGATTCCACTTAGTGTGACGCTCGCCTGTTGGCTGCACACACCCAGCACCTGCGGACGGTTGGTCAGTCTTGCCCGCCTGCTGCTCGCTGCTACTGCTGCTACTGCTGCTACTGCTGCTGCTACTCCTGCTGCTACTGCTACTGCTGCTACTGCTGCTGCTGCTACTGCTGCTACTGCTGCTACTGCTACTGCTGCTACTGCTGCTGCTGCTACTGCTGCTACTGCTACTGCTGCTACTGCTGCTGCTGCTACCTGCTGCTACTGCTGCTGCTGCTACTGCTGCTGCTGCTACTGCTACTGCTGCTACTGCTACTGCTGCTACTGCTGCTACTGCTGCTGCTACTGCTGCTGCTGCTACTGCTGCTACTGCTGCTGCTGCTACTGCTGCTACTGCTACTGGCTGCTACTGCTGCTGACTGCTACTGCTGCTGCTGCTACTGCTGCTGCTACTGCTGCTGCTGCTACTGCTTGCTGCTGCTACTGCTGCTGCTACTGCTGCTGCTGGGCTATGCTGCTGACTGCTACTGCTACTGCTACTGCTGCTACTGCTGCTACTGCTTCTCTGCTGCTGCTACTGCTACTGCTGCTGCTGGCTACTGCTGCTACTGCTGCTGCTACTGCTGCTGCTGCTACTGCTGCTACTGCTGCTGCTGCTACTGCTGCTGCTGCTACTGCTGCTACTGCTGCTGCTACTCCTGCTGCTACTGCTGCTGGCTGCTACTAGCTGCTACTGCTGCTGCTGCTACTGCTGCTACGGCTGCTGCTGCTACTGCTGCTGCCGCGTGTTCAACTTCTTTCGCACCGTAATCGGTGTGGGGAGGGGGACACAACTAAACACAAAAGCAGTTCTAATAAACTAGTGTTCTAGTCGAGTTTTCAGCGAACCGCCAGCAGCACAGCTTAAATCTACATCAAACACGATTTCTAACATATCCTCCTAGTGTATCACGTGCAGTCGTGATTGACAATTGCCGCCTAAACCTCTATAGACATGCATTGCTCTTGAGGTAACAGCTGTTACGTCGATTGGCCAATGGGTTTTCTTCAGGATGCCATTCATCATCATCAGTGTCATGCTCATCCACTCTCACGTTATGTTAATAAACAGTAATTAACTGCATTACCTTCATCATTCTCCGCTTAAATTCTTGATGGAGAAATAATGGTAATTGGTTTTCAAAAAATGTTTTACCATCACCAGCCATAATCTATCCACTGCTTGATGAAGTCCTTGCCAAACCATCTCCACCTCTCATGTTCTCAGGATGCCACATCCCACCTCGCACTCCACACACGAGCTCATTTCATCGCTCCGTCACCGCAGGAGAGGTATGTTCTGGCACATTCTCTCGTGTGGCTGCCACTGTTTCTCGCCCAAGCCACCGGCGGTCACACTTCTGCCCAAGCCCACTAACTTCTCTAAGCAGTCATCATGACGTAAGAGAAGAGAGGGACCAGTTATATCATATTTAGCGGACTTGTTCACTAAATGTTTACAAGTTAATTAAATGCGTCAATCATGCAATGTTTTCTCATTTATTATTCTCTTCAAAAGTGTGATAAAACTGACTTGAAGAATTAGAGATCAATTACTCTCCTATTACAGACATATTAGACCATTTGGAAGGAGAATAATAGTGAAATGTAGAACTCAACAAACCAACCACATGAATGAGCCGGGTTGAGGAACGATCAACAAAAGCGTGCTATAGAATCAGATGATGGAAAAGACTCATGAATATCAAATACTGTTATGCCACGGCTTTGTATACTTTTCAGATTTCATTTCACACAGTGGAAATTGATGCATCCAAATTGACGCTAAACAAATATTTTGACTTTAATAAAAAAAAATGTAGACAAAAATGAAGTGTTAGTATATTGGCTGTGTTTTTGTCATTATAACCAGACATTAAAAGTTAAACAAACATCACACTCCCCATTGGAGGCCGTGAGCTTGAATTCCGTCTGTCCATCGAATCAAGCCATCATCCTTATGGGGTTTATAAAATAGGTACCACGTTTTTGGAAGTCAACAGTTGTCACAGTGCAAACAAAGTGGATCCTGCCATGGGAACGAGGCATTTCCAACACTGGCTTTAAAGTACGAATGGGAATGAGCACTGATCACACACTCAATTGAGGGTGAAGACATTTCGACTTTTTGGACTTGACTTGACCCAGCACGACAAAGATTTAAGTCTTAAAAATGCAACTTAATCTGCCCAAGAAGCAGCTGTATTCAGGGCCATGTGGAAAGTGTGGGGCACTGCAGAGCTCAAAGTCCAGTGCCCTCTGCCCCTTGAGGCTTACGGAGGCCGTTTGTAGTTAGCGCCGGTATAGCCGCTTAGTAACAGCATTGCGGACGTGTATCCGTGCGGATTTATATTTCCAGACACCAGCTTGCAGGTCCCAGGAGAATGTCTGCCACTCCTATTATTCAGTGCAAGCTCTGCATTGTGTGACTACAACAAGTTATAATCTAAAATATATTGAAATAACTTAAAATGACATGTGCAAAGTTTTAGGAATGTGTATATTACAAAGGACCGATGTGGACTTGTTGGATACGGCTTCCCGATGCGCTTCCAGGTAGCACCGCACGTTGTCCGACGCGGCGTCCGACGTTTCGATCCACGCGCTTGGAGCTGCTATGAACGTCGCGTCGAAGGAGACGGAGTACAATCAGAAAACACGTCACACAGCCACACACAGTGCCACTGCCAAAACCTACGTCGATAATGACAGCACATACACATCACGTGGTTACATTCGGTTTTTTTATTGAAACAAATATTTTATGGGCATGGTTTTTCTGCAAACAGGTTTCCCTCTGTGTGCTTAGAAGGCATTTTCAGACGATCTGTATGGGACAGCTCCACGGGTTATTGTTTGGAGGCCCTATGGTGACGATCCGTGACCTTTGCTGCATACATGAATGCTGCACTAATTGGATGGATACATTAAAAATCACCACAGCCATAACGTGTGATGATGCAAATGCAACACATTTCTTGAAACTATTTTGACTAGTGCATCGATGATTGAATACATGCAACTTATGTTAGTAATTACAAATTCAGTAGCTTTAAAATGTGACGTAGTTACTTCACTATGACAGGTCTTAGGAACAATTTAAAACTGTTTGACTGAAGAAATATCTACATCACCATGAGTTAAATTTAACTTGTGACCAAATTACCCAGAATGCATCAGATCTCATCACATGTCGGAACCTCAGCAGGGTTGAGCCGGGATAGTGCTTAGTTGGGAGATCATTGCACACAAACAGGTTGTCATGAGGCGCCAGGGCTACACGGTGGGCTGTGCAGTAAAATACAGCGTTGTACTACACTTTCTATGCTCCCTGCATTCAACAACCTACATTGGTGAAGTATGGTCAAACAATGCCCACGACCCACGTGGCGTGGAGAGTTTCTCATCTAGCAGTGGATTAATGAAAGGGCTCTAAATTACTCAACTAAAATTAGTTTGATGAAGTAATCGGTGTTTTAATGTTTCATGATGAACATAAAGGGGCAGTTTAACACGTAGGCTTTCACGACCAGAATTATTCATAATAAAGGTTTTTGGGTTAGATCGCAACCCTCCACCACCCGACACGGCCAATCAGTAAAATGGTAAAATAACAGACAGCGGCTACCAAAAGGGAACGCACACCGATGCCTATCTGAATGCAGATTCGCATCATCACCCAGCACAGAAATCCTCTATCATCAAGACGCTCATACATCAGGCAAAAACAGTGTCAGATGGTGAAGGAGAGAGATTAAACATGTTAAAGTAGCACTACGACTGAATGGCTACAATAATGCTCAAATTAACAGCATTGAATGCCAAAACAAGACTGAACAATACTGCTGAAAGTGATCAGATTATCAAAACAATTAAAATACCACATATCTCGGGAGTTACTGACAAATTAACCGTGTTTTGCAAAAGCAAAACATTAAAGTGAGGTTTGGTACGGTACATAAAATTAAAAAAACTAGTGTCTTGTACTAAAGATGAATTACCGAAATTATCAACAGAAGGTGTATATCGGATCAATTGCTTATGCTGTAAATGTTATATTGGACGTTAGCGTAAGACTAAAAGAACACCAAAGGAATATTAAATTCTCCCAAACACAGCTGTCAGCAGTGGCAGAGCATGCTTGCCACAAGAACATTCAATTTATTTTGACAACGTTGAAGTGTTATGCAAAACAAATTATTACTGGCTTAGACTAATTAGAGAATCAATCTAAATTGAGAAAAATACAAATAATTTCAACCGCTGTGACAGCTACAGACTCAGCGCAGCCTGGAAGCATAGTACCGACTAAAATTAATCACCCATAAATGTCTGTCCGTCCCACGCATGACGTCACTCCACATGAGCCCCTCCTCCCCGCGTGACGTCCATAGGAGGCCCACCCCCTCATGAATATTCATGAGTGGGTGGATTTTTACACTAACGCAGGTCGAGCTGAATTAAATCATGTATTACGCAAAGTCGCTTCAAATGTGACGTTTCTTTACAGAAAGTGACGGTAAAAAATAAATCTATGCAGCACACTGCTACATCCTTACGTGACGTCACTGCAAAAGAGCCCCCCCCCTTCATTAATATTCATGCCCGCGTCTAAATTTACACTAAGCACAAGGCCGCGCACTCCACATGCCGCACCCCTCCCCAATAACCATTAGCGGGTGACGTCACTCCACATGGGGCAACCCCCCCTCATTAATAATCATGAGCTGAACAATTTTTCTATTCAATATTTCATATTCACTGCTCTATTCACCTGTCTTCGGACGGGCAAGAAAGCTCGTTATTAAGGAATACACAATGCAATACCTTATAGAGGCGTCACATGCTAAGTGGCTGACTACTGATCTATTACATAATTGCAATACCCCCCCCCACCTCCGCCTCTGATCTCGAAACCTGATGGGGTTCGACAATGATGATTTGAAGCTTTCGAGACTGCAGGAATCCATACTCTTTGGTTCTCTTTGAAGTAGGCCTACTTGAGACGTTTTCTTGCTGTAGTTGTCTCACCTGATGACGAGTGCTTGTGTTGCGATCGAAACGTCGTGATATAATTTTTTCTACACACGTGACTTTACCGAAAGAACTAAAGAGTAATGATAACGTCATCATGCTCTATTTAAGACCGAAAGCAGGTAGATGGCTTCACTATTCTGGCAGATCGCCCGAAGATGCTGGTTGATGTAATTACCAGTGAAACGTCGGACTCAAAAATTGTAAATGTTGTGGATTCACTCTTCAACACACCGGCGGGCTGAATAAGTAATTAATTGGCGTTTTGTTAACGTGACACATTTTTTACTGATTGGCCGTGTCGGGTGGTGGAGGGTTGCGACACATGTATAATAACGCGATCTAACCCAAAAACCTTTATTATGAACATAATTGGTACATATAGACGAATATAGGACATTGCTCATCTTAAAAAAACTGAAGTATCCTTGTGT